>NC_091557.1:46162896-46167896 GCF_042767895.1 Penaeus vannamei
GACAGCTTCACCCGTGGCTAGACATGCAGAAACAAACCTTAAAGCGTAGGAATAAAGCAAATCATTTTTGTGAGTGGCGTCGACCGCAGTTCGAGGGAAGACGATCTGGAAAGTTTTCAGTAGTCGCGGTGAAGGTCGTCGATCGCTTCCTCGGGCCCAACGCGCCTATAACTCAATTACCTCGCGTGTGTTTGAGGTGGGTGGGTGGGTGGGGGGGGGTTCTGTACCCACGAACATATACGCACATACACAGACACAGACTCACACTCATACTCACAGACACACACAGATACACAGACACACACAGATACACACAGACACACACACTCACACTCACAGACAGACACAGAGGCACACACACTCTCACACTCACAGACAGACAGACAGACACACACACACACACATACACACACACACACACACACACACACACACACACACACACACACACACACACACACACACGCACACACACACACACACACACACAGACATACACACACACACGCACACACACACACACACACACACACACACACACACACACACACACACACACACACACAATAAAAACAAGAAACAGTAAGGAATAACATAATTTTAGCTCGTAAGCTCGTTCCTTACACCCCCCACCCACCCACCCTCCCACCTTCCCCACTGATTCTTCCTGCTCCTGCCGAAGGCCCAGTTCCCAAAGGGGTAAAATCAGCGATGTTATACAACGCAATTCTCGATGATCTGACGTTAGCTGAGCGTGCTAAACTTTCACTCGCGGAGGGAAGCAGGAAGCAACAACACGAACGAGTACTACCCAAGCACCGCCATTAGAACCGTCAGAGCGCTCTTTCTGTCGTCCCGTCATGCTTAGTAAATACAATTCTTGATTTTAGGTCATCCTATATACTCATACTCACCCACCTACCCCGACGATGTTTCAAATTCCTCACGGGAACATCTCTCAGAACATACAAAGAGCATTTTTTTTGTCTGTCTGCATAACCTTTGGCTCCCGGAGTTGTAAAGTGTGGCTCACCGCTCTTCTGTGTTGGATCTGACACACTTGGCCAATGTGAAAGAAAAAAAAAAAAAGTTGGGTAATCACATTCACTATTCTTTTATTTTTTGTTTTCCTTTTTTGGAAATTGCAGTTCTGTTTCCTGTTCTTGTCCACTCTTTTTTATTCATTTATATCTTTATCATTATATATCTTTTATCGTATTATTTATATTTTTGTTTATCACTATATTTTGTATCTTTATTTTTTCTAATTGCACTTTTTCCTGTTCTTATCATTAAAAAAAAATAATCTATATCTTTATAATAATTTTTATTCTGTTATTTATATATACGTTTATCACTATTTTTCTTTTTTTTTTACTTTTTGAAATTGCATTTTGTTTCCTCTTCTTATCAACTATTTTTATTCATCTCTATTTTTATCATATTTAATCAGTATATGTATATATTCGTTTATCCATATTTTTTTTTAATTACACTTTTCTGTCATGTTCCTATCAACTTTTTTCATCTATATTTTCATCCTCATTTAAAATTAGTATATCTATGTATTTGTCTATCTTTTTATGTCAGTGTTTCATTTCCATAACGGGTAGCGGGTATTCACGGTTCAATTATTATTATTGATATTATCGTCTCTTTCATTGTTACCATTATTCGCTATATGTCATATACACTGATTTTATTCTTCTTCTCTTTCTCTTTTCCTCCCCCTTTCTTCTTCTGGTTCTTCCTCTAATTATGAGATTGATAATGATAATGATAATAAAAATAATGATAGTAGTAATAATAATAATTCTGCTTCATTCTGCGCGGTCTACATCCTTGTGCAGGCAGCGGCATGGACCTCATATTCGTCAGGCCATCATATGTGGCTCATATTTGCTTTGTGAATCATACAGTAGAGAGATAGAGATGAATTTATTTACCTGTGAAAGGAATAACTTGACTGTCTGTCGTTGCGTTGTCTCAAAGTCTCCATGTAATCCTATGTCCGTGTTTCACTAAATCGAAATTATAATAGATCCTTTATAAATTCCTGAATCCGGATCATAATCACTTGAATTTAATGAAATCTAATGTAGAGATTATTTTTGAGAACTTTTTTTTTTGATGTCGATAATTACACCGATAGTCGATAGTTAAACTGATTCGAAGTTGTGTTTGACAGTGATGCTATATAGGCATTTTCCTTCACTTCGTAAGATGAAAAACGAAGTGATAATGGAGCCTTTAAAAAAATCCCTGGATCCGGATCATAATCACCCAGGTTTAATGGTGTCTCATTTTATGGGCTAAGTCAAACCTCTGGCAAAAAACAAAAAGAAAAAATTAGAAAATAAAATAAAAAAATGAATAAATAAAATGAAGATAAATAAATAAATGATTAGATATTTCTTGATATTGACGTCATCCGAATCATAATCTGATTCGCCACCAAACTGTAATCGACATTATTATTATTACTATCATTGTTATTATTGTTATTGTTATCTTTATTATCAATATCATTATTGATATTATTATTATCATAATTTATATTATCATTATTATTAATACTATTATTATAATTTTTTTTATTATGATTGTTACCATTACCATTATCCTTACCGTTATTATTGTTGTTACCATTATTATATTGTTACTATTTTTGTTATCATTGCTTTTGTTATCATCATTACTATTATCATTACCATTGCTGTGTTTCTTATTCCTATCATTACAGTTATTACTGCTACTAGTATTAATTAGTAGTATTAGTATTATTTAATGGTTACCATTATTATTATCATTATCAGTTTCATTATCATCATTACTATCATTATTATTATCATTATCAATTTCATTATTATCATTACTATCATTATCATTATTATCAATATTATTATTATTACTATTATTATTAGCATTATTGTTGTTGTTGTCATTATTACTATTGTCATCATCATTATTATCATTATCATTATCATATCATTATCTTTATCACTATATTTACATTTATCATCATAATCCTTTCATTGTTATTATCATTATCGTTCCTATTACTGTCGTAATTACCATTAGTATCATTATTATTGTTATTTTTTTATATTGTTATTGTTATTATCATTATCATAATAATCTTATTATAACATCATCATTATTATCTTGATCCTCTTTTTTATTACTATTACTACTATTGTTATAATTTTTATTATCATTATTACCATCATCATTATTTTATCATTATTATCATCATTATCATCATTACTTTTATAATAATTATTATTACCATCATCATTCTATTATTATTATTATCTTCATTATCATCTTTATTATCATTATCATTATCATGATCATCAAAGTTATCATTACACATCATAATCTTTATCGAGGATACTCTTCTTATTATTGTCAGTAATATCATTATAGTTATTACCGTGATGGGATTATGTCATCATCATAATAACTATCAATGGTATTTTTTCGTATAAATAAAAATATTATTTCGCTTTTCTTTGAAAAAAAAAAACTTCTTGTGTTCTCAGAGACACAAAAAAATGCAAGTCATATGCAATTGCAATCTTTTCCTTTGGTTCCTGAATTATGCTTTTCCTTTCACGTATATTTTCTTGTGAATATTCTAGAAGGATTTTCTTTAAATCAGAGTGTATTTATTACACACAAAAGCACTAACGGCCTCAATTACAGATATACACAATACAGCATAATACAACCACAGCACACACACGCACGCACACACTCATATAATTAAAGGCACAAACACACACAAACACATAAACGAAGGCACAAAACACAAACACACACACAGACAACCACGATCATACACACACACACAAACACACACACAGACAGACACGCACACACAAACACACACACAGACAAACACACACACACACACAAACACGCACACACACACACACGCAAACACACACTCCATCAGCATCTCTTGTCATCCCAGCCTCCCCTTATCGAGAACATCCCCGCCCCTTCCAATTCCCCCCCCCCCCTTCCCCGAACGAGGCAATTCCCGCGTAACTAGGTCATTATCGGCGTCGAAGGAGGTAATTATACATCCCCCTAGTTATCCCTCCATCCCCCCCCTCTCCCCCTCTCTCTCCCCCCAGCCCAGCCCCGCCCCCTCCCTCCCCGTTCATCATCTAGGAAAAGACAAGAACTCGACCGCATTTTCAAACGGCGATGACTCTTGGAGGCGAAGCGGCGTCGTCATCCGCGGGTCTGAGCGACTCTCACGACTTGTCCCTTTTATGCGGCGGTGCGAGACGACCCTGCTGGCGACGGGGGTGGGGGGTGGTGGGGGGGGTGGGGGTGGATGGGGGGGGGGGTAGGAGAGAGAGAGAGAGAGAGAGAGAATGGGAGGGAGAAGGAGGGAGAGAGTGAGGGAAGGAGTAGGAGAGAGGGAGGGAATGGGAGGGAGGGAGTGAGGGAAGGAGTAGGAAGGAGTGGGAGGGAGAGAGGGAGTGTGAGGGAGTGAGGGAAGGATTAAGAGGGAGTGGGAGGGAGTAGGAGGGAATGGGAGGGAGGGAGGAAAGGAGTAAGAGGGAGTAGGAGGGAGTGGGAGGGAGGGAGGGAAGGATTAAGAGGGAGTGAGGGAAGGAGCAGGAGGGAATGAGGGAAGGAGTGAGGGAATGAGAGAGAGGGAAGGAGTGGGAGGGAGAAAGGGAGTGGGAGGGAAGAAGAGAGGGAGAGAGGAAATGAGACGGAAAAAGGGATTGGGAGGGTTAGAAGGAAGGAAAAGAGAGGAGAGTGGAAGAGGGGAAATAGGGAAGGAGGAGAGAGAGAGAGCGAGAGAATGATGTATAGCCATAGAGACTGATTGAGACTTCCATACTAACAATTAACATTAATGATAATGATTATGATGCGGCTGGTTATACTGTAACCTTGAGAAACCGACAGGTGAGAGAGAGACAGAAAGAGATAGATAGATAGATAGATAGAAAGTCGAAGAGAAAGATAAT
>NC_091557.1:46172896-46175396 GCF_042767895.1 Penaeus vannamei
CTACGAGAGCAACAGTACAGGACACAGTAGGAGGTGCATGTCGACGCGTCACGAACTCCGGTCCCTCCTGAACTCCACTGAGGGGCTCTTACAGGCTGCTTCCCGCTGCGAGAGACATCCATGAATCACTCAGGCTTCCCCCCCCCCCCTCCCCCCATCCATCTGTCAGGCTGTCACTCAAGTTGTGCGCTAGTTTATGAGAGGGGGGTGGTGGGGTGGGGTGGGTGGGAGGGGGTGTTCGTTCGTGCCAAAGGCTTGGTCGCACTTTGGTGTGGTCATTTGCATACTTACATGCATATATACTTGTGTAGACACACACATATAGATAAATAGAAAGAGATAGATAGAGTAAGAGAGAAAGAGAGAGAGAGAGACATAGAGATAGATAGATAGATAAAGAGAGAGAGAGAGATAGAGATAGATAGATAGATAAAGAGAGAGAGAGAGAGATAGAGATAGATAGATAGATAAAGAGAGAGAGAGAGAGAGAGACGGACAGACAGACAGGCTGACAAATTGACAAACAGCGATAAACAAACGATAGATACATAGACTCATAGATATACTCATATATTTGCGCGCCCGTGTTTATACGCTCACATAGGATATATCACATACAATCTACCATACCCTTTACCTCCTACCACCCTTACTACACCAAAGGCCACATAGATCCCTCAACCCTTCCATCCTACCACATCCCACATCCTCACCTTCACCCAAAACGATCCTCCGTGTGTCCCGCATATGTGTTATGTGCATGTACACGTCCCAGACTCTTTACAATCCCCCCCGCTTTGTACTTATGTGATCATTTCGAGGGCTGGAGTGCAGGCATCTCATGACACGGAGGTCAAAGCAGGTCACGTGAGCTGGAGAGTCGCGACGGTAAAGTATCTTGGTGTTTGTGCGAGGGAAAGATCGTTGCTTGCGGAGGCAGGTGCTTGGGGTCTGAGGTTGGAGGGGGGTTGCGTGTGGGGTTTGCAGGAGGAGGGAGGGATATATGTATATATATATATATATATATATATATATATATATATATATATATATATATATAGAGAGAGAGAGAGAGAGAGAGAGAGAGAGAGAGAGAGAGAGAGTGTAAATATATTTTCCTGCCTGGCATTCGTGTGTGTTTTTATATATATATCGTGTGTGGGTGTTTATATATATATATATATATATATATATATATATATATATATATATATATATATATATATACATACACATATATAGGTGTATATCTATGTATATATACATACATACATACACACACACACACAGTACATTAATACATGTCTGTTAGTCTTTATATATATATATATATATATATATATATATATATATATATATATATATATATATATATATATATATATATATATCTGCATATATACATGGTTGTATGTATGCATTTTATTCGTGAATATATATTCTGTACATATGTTCTCTTATAAATGTTTGTACACATACATATTTCCTTGCAAGAATTTTCATCGATATATGCATACCTATACTGAACACATGATAATACTGAACACTGCAGATACACTATAGATCCATCATAGATAATCATATAATGTAGATACACTGTAGAATATTAATATAATATAACATCAAAATTATATGAAATACATCTTTGCAAAGGTTTGAGAAAAGTTGAATTCCAGTTCAAGTTTCCAAATAGACTGAAGCGAGTCCCAGGGTGTTCCAGCTTTCCTTAATTTTTTTTTTTTTCTCGAGGTTTGTGAAATGTTGCCTCATATCTCTAAGGTAAGCTGGTCCTTTTTTTTTTGTTCTTTTTCATCATACTAGGACGTGTAAGGCGTGGATTTAGAGAAATGATTAATTTAAGGTGAATGTAAAGGAATTATGTGTGTGTGTGTGTTTCTCTCTCTCTCCCTCTCATGCTTTCATACACACACACACATGCTGTGTGTGTATATATATATATATATATATATATATATATATATATATATATATATATATATATATATATATATATATATATATAGAGAGAGAGAGAGAGAGAGAGAGAGAGAGAGAGAGAGAGAGAGAGAGAGAGAGAGACAGAGAGAAAGAAAGAGAGAGAGAGAGAGAGAGATGCATTTATAGGTTTACATACACATACACATACACATACACACACACACATACACACACACACACACACACACACACATATATATATATATATATATATATATATATATATATATATGTGTGTGTGTGTGTGTGTGTGTGTGTGTGTGTGTGTGTGTGTGTGTGTGTGTGTGTGTGTGTGTGTGTGTGTGTGTATGCATATATGTGTATGCGTGTGTGTATGCTTATATAGATAGACAGAGGGGTAAATAGACAGACAGATAGACTTTCGGAAACACATGATCATTCCTCAGCAGACCTTGCCCAACCCTCCCCCCCCTTCCCTCCATAACACGCCGCGAGAACCCAGCAGAGAAATCGTCCCCAAAATAACACGAAAAGATTAAAA
>NC_091557.1:46192896-46200396 GCF_042767895.1 Penaeus vannamei
CATCTCTCTCGACATCTCTCTCGACATATCTCTCGACATAGCTCTCGACATCACTCTCGACATCTCTCTCGACATCGCTCTCGACATCTCTCTCGACATCACTCTCGACACCGCTCTCGACACATCTCTCGACATCGCTCTCGACACCGCTCTCGACATCTCTCTCGACATCGCTCTCGACATCTCTCTCGACACCGCTCTCGACACCACTCTCGACACCGCTCTCGACATCTCTCTCGACATCTCTCTCGCACACCTGCCCTGCACCGCTAAATGACCTTTCGAACGCTAAACAGAATGAGCCAATCTCACCTGTGTTGAAGGCCTAAAAAAAAAAAAACACCTGGAGCGTCCTGTGAGGTTTAGGACTAAGGCCAAATGTTAAAGGGTGGTCGTTGGAAAAGGGTGGGCCGGCTTATTGTGTATGGAGGGGGGGAGGGTGAGGGGGAGGAGGGGAGGGGGATGGGGGCGATGGAGGGTATGGTTTGGTGGAAAGAGATAAGATATGGGAGGGTTTGTGGTTCTGATAATATGGCGAGAAGGTTGTGTGATATGGGTTGGGGTTATATGCATGCGCTTATGCACGCTTGCACATAGACGTTGTGTATATGTGTGTGTATGATTTTTTTTTCTGTGTGTGTGTGTATGTGTGTGGGTGTGTATGCGTGCGTGTGTATGTCCGTGTGTATGTGTGTGTCCATACTCGTGTGTGTGTATGTGTCCATGTCCATGTGTGTATGTATGTGTCCATGTCCATGTGTGTGTGTATGTGTCCATATCTATGTGTGTGTGTCTCCATACTCGTGTGTGTGTGTATGTTTCCATGTCCATGTGTGTGTGTATGCGTCCATGCCCATGTGTGTGTGAGAGTGTGTTAATACAAATTTGTATCATATTGTCTTCATCCCAACTTCCACCAGCCAAAACCCACGTCTCCCCCCCTCCCCTCCCTCCTCTCCACCCCCCACCCCCACCCACCCACCGCGCATTTAGCACAGCGCAAGTGAGTTACTAGTGAATGGCCTCCTCGTCCGGTATGGATGCAACACCGTGTTTTTTTTTATGCGTCAGAATTTATCAGCTTATGCTTGTCACGCCAGAAAATCCTCGGCAGGAGAAACTTGCCTCCACAGTTATAAAACTGTAAAAGACGTGGTTGGTCGAGAAGCCGTTTTCTGTCAATTTTGAGAAAAAGGAAAAAATTATTCTGGTTTGTCTTATTTTTTCCTTCTTCTTTTTTAGCACCGCTTAGTAATTAATTATTACCACGAGGACTTCTAATAAAATCACTGAAATTACTTACTAATGATTTATAAGATTTTCAAGCACAAGAAACGCACAAGAACACAATTAAAAATGAGAGAGAGAGAGAGAGATTGTATAGAGAGAGTCTACCAACGTCTCTCTATACAATCTCTCTCTCTGTCTCTCTTTCTCTCTCTCTCTCTCTCTCTCTCTCTATCTATCTATCTACATATATATACAGAATACAATAATGGGAATCTATCTATCTATCTATCTATCTATCTCTCTATCTATCTCTCTATCTCTCTCTCTCTCTCTATCTATCTCTCTATCTCTCTCTCTCTCTCTCCCTCTCTCTCTCTCTCTATCTATCTATCTACATATATATAGACAATACAATAATGGGAAAAGCAATCAACATAAAATAAGTCCGGCAGCGGCGCCCACTCCCAAGGCAATCGAGTGTCGGAGAGTCGCCCCAGCCCTGCAGCGGCCGGTCACACGCATGTACGCACACACACACACACGCGCGCAGATGTGTACGTTTCCCCTTCGTGTTTTGTGGGTCGTCGGATTTTATTAGGATGCGCACATACACGCACATGTGTGTATGTCTATCTGTCTAGTTTATCTGTTTATCATAGTTGTATATATATATATATATATATATATATATATATATATATATATATATATATATATATATATATATGTATATACGTATACATACATATACACATATATATGTATTTATATATGTGTGTATGCATTTGTGTAATACACTCACACCCACTCACCCACCCACACACACACACACACACCCACACGCACACACACACACGCACACACACACCCATACACACATACACACACACGCACACACACATATATATACGTGTATATACGACCATACACATGCATATCTGATATCAAACTGAAGTGCAGGAATTCGATGGCTGCCCCTCCTCCCCCCTCCCCCTGCCCCTGTCCCTTATACGGCAACCAAAGGAAGCATCCTTGAGCCTCCGTCTGGACCAGAAAGCCTGTGGTTTCCTTTGACCTCTGACCTCTGACCTGCGAGGAATTCCGCTGATGATCTGATTGTGTTTACAGCGTTACTTGGGGTTCTGATTGGGCTGTTGGGGTTCCATGAGGGGCCGGGGAATCTTGGTTAGCTCTCTCTCTCTCTCTCGCTGTCTCGCTGTCTCTGTCTGTCTGTCTGTCTTTCTCTCTCTCTCTCTGTCTCTCTCTGTCTCTGTCCCTGTCTCTGTCTCTATCTCTCTCTCTCTCACTGTCTCTCTCTGTCTCTGTCTCTGTCTCTGTCTGTCTCTCTCTCTCTCTCTCTGTCTCTCTGTATCTCTCTCTCTGTCTGTCTCTCTGTCTCTCTCTTTGTCCTTCTCTCTCTCTCTGTCTCTGTCTCTGTTTCTGTCTGTCTGTCTCTCTCTCTCTCACTGTCTCTCTGTATATATATATATATATATATATATATATATATATATATATATATATATATATATATGTCTACCTACCTATCTAGCAACCTATTTATCTATCTAGTCAACTACCTATCTTTATGGATGTATACATGCATACATACAAACATATATATATATATATATATATATATATATATATATATATATATATATATATATATATATATATATATATATATATATGCATATATATGTATGTATGTGCGTGTGTGTGAGTGCTTCTACGTGTGTGCGTGTATGTATTTGTACGTATTTATGTGTACATGTAGTCAACAACATTCTCGTCTATTTTTAAGCGTTCATTGTGGCCATGAAACCGATCTCAAAAAAGCGACGCCAACCACGTGATCGCTCTCTGGTCTACATAGAGACAAGAAGACGGAGAAAGACAGGAGAAAAAAACATAAGGTGAAAACGTGTTCGATTCTGCTTGGCGGCCGACTTGGCTTCGCGGTGAGGATCGGACGCGACTCGGATAGCGGTTCGGAACCCGTTGTCCTTGCGGTATCTCGGGGTTTATTGGATCGGATGCTAACTATTTCTTAGTTCCGGTGCTCGTGGATAGTCTGTCCTTATTTAAATAACTGGGACTAAAGGTGTTAATTATGAATGTTGTGCGGTTATGTAGATTATCGTAGAATATGATTTAATAAAGCAACAAAAATTATGATACAAAATATCGAGTTTGTTTACACGATGTGCGCTTCTCGTTTTTTTTTTTTTTTTTTTTTTTTATCTTTCTTTTCTGAGATCGAACGAAATTATTGATTACAGTCGTCTCCGCAGATATATAGATTAACATATGATTTGTACTCGTATAAGAAAGCAACATTAAACAAAAATAATAAGATTATTTATATTCATTGGATTTTACCCGCCTTCGTATACGTGCGAGACCTCGTGTCCTTGGCTTCCCCTTAGTGACTTTTCTTCCTCACACGTGATCTTTCGGACGCTCTCTCGTGATACAGTTCTTATTTGCCTTATAAGGGATCCTCATACTTACAGGGGAAGATAGCCACGTGTTGAAGTGTCTGCTGCATGAGTTGACGTTATGTATGAAGTGTGGAAGTGTGTACTGAATGTGAAAATTTATATTTTTTGATACTTGTTTTTTTTTTTTTTTTCTTTTTGGAAAAAAATACCTTATAATATATTCTTTTAAATCCTTGATGATATGTATGGAGCTGGTGATTTGGGACTATATTCTAATATTATTTGGTTGTTTATTTTAATATATTAAGGTGTATTCTCTTTATTTTCAATTTTGTTTTGGTAAAATACATAAAATATACAATAATTAAAATCCCTTCGCAGATGTTTACGTTGTAATCTGCATTAATACATGTCGTTGTTGTAGAGAAATTTTGAAGTTTTACGGTTAAAGACACAAATAACTACACTAGAATGTTATTTATCCCTTTCCCAACGTAACTGCTTCGATAACCAACTACCGAATTTTATAACTATCTCCTTGACCTCCCTAACAAGCTGTTTCGAATTGTTTTACCTTTGCCAGCCTTTAAGAGCATGCTAATCCAGTCTATCCATTATTCATGCGTCTCAGATTGAAACTCAGGTGACCTTCGCATTCTCCAAGAAGCTGGTCTGCCATCGAAGGCAAGTTTGCTTTGGATAGAAGAAAGACATTGCGAAGTAAGTTGTCCACTTTTTTAAACCGCGAGTGATTTCGGATTTAGACTGAACTGCCGTGTACTAGTTTGGACACGTGTGCCTAGAGAGAGCAAGAGTGATAGCTAGGCAGATGGATGGATGGATAGATATATAGAAATAGATAAATAGATAGATGATAGATAGATAGATGGATGGATAGATAGATAGATAGAAAGAGAGAAAAGAGAGAGAGAGAGAGGGGGGGCGGGGGGAGATAGATAAAGATAGAGATAGAGAAAGAGAGAGGTAGAGAGACTGAGATAAAGACACAGGTAAATTCATATCGATGAATAAAAAATATATGTATACTGAGAGGGAGAGGTATGTAGATAGATAAAAAGAATGAGAGAGTAAGAGAACGCCAGACCATAACTGTATCAGTTTTTGAGGATCTTTTTTAGGCATGTAACAGTACTCAGCTCCTCAGCTCCTCATCCAGTGGCTCTTCATCGAAGTTCTTGTAGACCTACGATGTCCTCTGCCATTTAGACCGACCTTTAACACACGGTTCGTCGTTACGGTATCTCATCTTTATTTCTATAGCATTTAGTCCTAGATAATTTAGAAAAAAATGGAAAGAGATATATAACTGAACTGTGCTTAGTCCTAGATATCTAAAAAAGAGAGAGAGGAAAAAAAGAAATATGGGTGAACTGTGTCACGATATACCACAAAATCCAATGGTCTTTTCGTCGGATTTTTCTTCTGTTCTTGTCCAACACAGGCAAAGAAAGAAAAATAAACGAAAGTAAAGAAATATAAGTAACCTGTGCTTAGTCCTAAATTAAAAAGAGAGAGGGAAAAAAGAAATATGGCTGTACTGTGCCATGATATACCACAAACTCCAATGGTCTTTTCGTCGGATTCTTCTTCTGTTTGTGTCCAGGCACGAGTGAGTTGGGGGAGTGCGGTCAGCTGTCCCACCGTGAAAATGGCCTCCTGTTTAACAGCGGCGTCAAAACAGCATCCCTTGACCATTTTATGTATCGACCTTCACGACTCGGTTGGACGCGGATCACTTTCTACCCCGTGGGCATGAAACACCTGTAAATGGGTAACCCTGAGGCTGTCCCCCTTTCCTTCCTCTCGCGTGACGGTCCCTCTTTCTAATTTTAAGGAAAAAGGGTGTGTGTTAAGAGGAAGGGAGAGAGGGAGAAAGGGGGAGAAGGAAGGAGAGAGGGGGAGAGGGGGAGAGGGAGAGAGGGAGAGAGGGAGAGAGGGGGAGAAGGAGAGAGAGGGAGAGGGAGAGAGAGGGAGAGGGAGAGGGAGAGAGAGAGAGAGAGAGAGAGAGAAAGAGAGAGAGAGAGAGAGAGAGAGAGGAGAGAGAGAGAGAGAGAGAGAGAGAGAGAGAGAGAGAGAGAGAGAGAGAGAGAGAGAGAGAGAGAGAGCGAAAGAGAGCGAGAGCGAGCGATGAAAGAGAGATTAAGCGAGAGAAATATATAAAAAAATGAAGAGAGCGAGAGTGAGAAAGAGAGAAAGAAAGAAAGACTAACGAAGCAATGAATCTATCCCAAGAGACAGTTACACAATACGACATCAGCCTTATGTCTACGGTCAGCGGGGCCTATCCCAGATGTCCGTGGTCGCCTTATTAGATCACTTTTGTACGAGAAGACCTGTCAGAAAGCGAAGCGTATGGCAGTGAAAGGGCGCCGATAATATCTGGGATTACAGCGTGGTCGTTGTAGCCTTGAGAATCCAAGTAATTTGTTTGCTCTCGGGGCGTGGTCGAGCTGCTCGTTCGAAGTACCGCCGGGATTTCGAATCTCTATTTTTGGAATTTTGATTTCTCTATCATTTTTAATTATATGTTTATTATTAGTAGTATTATCTATTCATCTATTTATTGTTATTATCATTATTATTATTATTATTTTGATACGGCACCAGGTTTCAAGATGTTTATATATTTTAAGATTGAAGTACCTTGGAGAAATCTGTTTAGAATTTTGATTAATTCATTTATTTATTATTTATTCATCATTATTATTATCCTTTTGGTACGGTATATAGCTCCAAGACATTTATACACCATAAAGTTTAAGAACATGTACCTCCTCACCCATGGCGTCCCACATCCAGTATTCAAGCCTCTCGGAGGATCCAACGTCACTTAAGATAACTTTCGAACTCCCGCCACTCACAGAGATAAGGCAATTAGCATACTAAATCGGTTTTTCCCGAGTAATTAGGACTCCCAGCTCTTAGGAGTCGGTAGGAATAGTAAATCCGTTTAACCTTACTTTTAGAAACGGAGCATGAATATTTTTTTTTTTCTTCTTTAATGGGAAGGTAAGTTATGCAAGTCCGATCGTACTAGCAGATTGCCCCCGATAAATTCTGCTTTTCAAGGGCGGGGTCGTCCTTGGGTGTGGCTTTGAGGCGGGTTTGGCCCCACTGCGGTCGTGCGGCTGAGGCTGCTGCTAAAGGACGACTCGATTGGAGATTGGCGAAGCGTGTCTAATGAAATCTAGAACGAGGAATTTCGGTTGCTAAGTGCTTTGGGAACGGAGATGTACGCGGAAATTGCCGAATCCGAGAGAATGTGCATGTGCGAATAAATGTTAATGGTAATAAGGGGATTAATGGCGAATATTTAGATGCGCGAATTTGTCCAGTCGAAAGGGAAGTTTGAATGCGTCTTTCCCGAAGTCATTCGCTAAAGAGATCCATTTTTGCGCCGCGAGATTAAAACAAAACAAAACGAAAAAACAAAAACAATTAGTCCCTCTTAAGTCGGTCATGATAGGTAATGACTGTACATTGTATCCTTTCAAAAAATGACTCGAGGCTTTTCATGGGCGCGGTCGAGAAGGAGGGAAGGCCGTGACGGTGTTCCAAGTCCGGTGTTTTTCCAGCAGGGCGTCCCTCGAGATAAGACGCGATCTCGATACCAATTGGCGAAGAATACCAAGTGTGGTTTTTAATACCGTCTTGCTTGCATATTTGCATGCGTGGTATTCTGTTCGCTTGTCCGTGTGCATATCAAGATGTTTATTTACATATATACGTTTTGTTATATATATAAACATGAATATTATTCTGTTTATTTACATACGTACTGATGTAATCTATTGCCAATCTG
>NC_091557.1:46205396-46210396 GCF_042767895.1 Penaeus vannamei
CAGGACTTTGTCGTTGAGCACAGACTCTGCTGGTGGCCCAGGACTCTGCCTCAGAACAGGTACCGAGCGAACGCCAAGTGGGACTCGCGTTTCAAGAGTGACACTTCCTATTGAGGATCGCAAGGCACTAGAGTGATGATCCGGCAGAAGAAAACACGATAATCACACTGTTTATTGTATTTCTCTGCTCATACTCTTCCTTTTGCATTTCGTGCCTTGCCGTCTTACGTCGCTGTGACACATTCTGACACAGTGAATCTGGCTTTCCTTTTTGTTCAAGTGTTGCGTTATGATTACTCCTGTTTCCCTAAGAAGCGTATGCTAAATCCAGGCCAAAATTCTGCTGCGATGATACTGTAATCAGCATTATCATTTATTACAACGTTAATACTGCATCGGATCAGATAACTTGAAAGACAGTGCTCCTATGATTAATAGTCAAGATACCAACTGTAGTACTCTGACGACCTCAATAAGCCTATTTAATCTTTTATCTAAATAACGAGTCCATTTTTTTGTCTTTTCATTTCTTTTTCTTTTGTCATGCACACAAAATTTGGCACGCGACATTCTCCACGCATTTGGCTACTTCCTGAATCGCACTCTGACGTCATGCATTGGCGTATTATGACACTGCTAAATTCCATTAACCTTCAAGAGGGCCAGTCACTGTCAGACAAAGAGCAACTAGACCGTGCATTCTACTAGGAACCTCTTTGTGTTAAGCATAGCACAAAAGCTTAGAGAATAGGACTCTGAACGTACCCCATTGTGTATTGTGTAACTATAGTATGACCTTTCTCTTCGGGCGATAAAGAGAGCTAATGCAGATAATTCTGAAAGAAATGTGTATGGAGGAAATGATTAGTGTAATATCCATGCGATAGATGTAGGAAACGAAGCTTAGAGCGTGCTTAACAACCAAAACACTCGCTTGCAAACCACCCTCTTCACGGCGCGCGGTAACAAGCCATAATACAAAGTAGACGCAATGCTATAGTCACGTACCCGGCCGACTGAAGAAGCCTGTGTCCAGAATCCCGCAACTCTTCTCTGTTTTTCTGTCGTAAATCCTCCCTTTTGTTGAAGTTCAATGAGCGTAAATATATTAACGAGTGGCAAGTGGGTCACGGTCTTTTTTTAACGCGTGAACTACAACGACATGTCACACTCCAGAAAAATTCGGGATGAGGTAAAATCGTTTCACGGTTATTAAACTCTCGCTCGCTTCGGCTTTCCTCACTCGGAAAGCGATTTGTCAAGTGATGAGGCACCTTCCACCTCCCTCGCTTTTCGTTTTTCTTTTCGGTAAAGGAGAGAGTGAAATGAGTTTTTTAAATTCTTTGCTGAAATTTCTTAATGGGGAAAATGATGAATATAAAGAGAGGGGAGTGAATGGAACTATTTCCCGAATAAAAATAACATGGATAAAATTAGAGACGTGCATAGAAACTGAATAACCTTTATTTCTTTATCAAACGTTCTCTATGAGTTAAAAAGTAGAGACACATATAAAACTTGAAGTATATCAACCATTTTATCTAAGATTATCAACGGAAATAATGAGAGATAAATGATAATGAAATAACAGAGATAAATACACAGCACAGCGCAACTTTTCCACCCACTGTGATGCTGTATTACTCCCTGTCACACACGCACAAGCAAACACTAACCACACAGGGTTAACGGGGCAGCTCCCCCAGGCGACCAAACTGGAGTCTGATTGCGGAATGGCTGGGAATCGAGAATCATTAGGCGAGCCGTTGCAAGTTGCAATTGACTACTGTTGTGTAATACATGACAATAGAGGACTAATGCAATGATCGTGACGTCTGTGTTTGATTAATGTTTCCTGTCCAAAATACAGTTTGAATGTGTATTTGTCCAGTGTGGAGGAAGTTGTCACAGAGTTATTGGATTTTATGTTTGTCTGTAGACTTTTAGATTAAGGCAATTTAACCTTGTGAGTTACGTATCAGTGTACGATATAATTTGATATTTTTATTTTTGTATGTAGATATGATCATATCTATTTATCTATTTGTCTGTCTATCTAAATGTGTATTTCTCTCCCCCCCCTCCCTATCTATCTCTCTGTTCATCTCTCTCTCGCTCTCTATTCATCTCTCTCTCTCTCTCCCCCTCCCTCCCTCCCTCTATCTCTCTCTCCCCATCTCCATCTCTCTCTCTCTTTCTACATAAACAAAATACGTAAGAGAGTACACATGATAATTATTTTTCTCTCTCTTTCCAGTTAGCGCGTGGATACAACTGCCAGGCAACTAAAGGCGCTATGGGTTGGACAACGAAACTGTTCGTCCTGTCCTTATTAGGTGAGTACTGTGTTCCGATTTCGGGCTGCGTCGTCAAAGCTAAAATCTGGAAAAATCTGTTTAATTTTCTATTTGTTATTTTTCTTTGTGTGTATTTTCTCTTTTCCTTTCTTCCTTTCGTCTTCTACTATTTCCCTTCCTTTTTGTATTTTTTTTTCTTTTTTCGATTTTAAGGTATGAACTTATTTATAATAGGATATCAATTTTTGTTGTATACCCATCTTTAAATATATCTAATTGCATTGTATTGTATGCGGAATTGATTTAAAGGTAGATTGTCATGTTTGGAGAGAGAGAGAGAGAGAGAGAGAGAGAGAGAGAGAGAGAGAGAGAGAGAGAGAGAGAGAGAGAGAGAGAGAGAGAGAGAGAGAGAGAGAGAGAGAGAGAGAGAGAGAGAGAGAGAGAGAGAGAGAGAGAGAAAGAGATAGATAGATAGATAGATAGATAGAGAGAGAGAGAGAGAGAGAGAGATAGAGAGAGAGAGAGACGAGGCATCTGATGCAAGTGTCAAGTAGTGTGTCTGGCACGGCAAACATTCATGGTCACTCATACACCAGTCATGGCGGGGAGACCTTGCAAAATTCGCCGTATCATGTCAGAAAACTTTCCATACAAAAGCCAATGGATTTCCCCTTAAAAAAAAAGTCCCTGTAGTTTATTGGTAGAGATAAAGAGGATGTTCTGGAGATAATGGACATCCTGGATTGGCATTAGTTCCGGGTAGGTGAGAGAACGAGAGAAAAGTAGGATTGTAATAGTGAAGAAAGGAGAGTTCTTTAGCTAATATTTTTCCATAGACGGGAGAAGTAGAGATTCTTCCGTTGTTTAGTCTAGTGTGCCCGGTAGTTCAATTATATCTCCTTTTGTCCAGTCCAGTAGTTCAGTAGTTTCGTGTGTCCGGTAGTCCAGTAGTCTCAGTTGATCAGTCCAATAGTCCAGTAGTCTTGTGCGTTCGGTAGTCCAGTAGTCTCCTTTGCCCAGTCCAGTAGTCCGGTAGTTTCCTAGGTCCAGCTATCCCGCAATCCCGTGCTTCCGGTAGTCTTAATAGTCTCTTTTGTCCAGTCCAAGGGTACTTCCAAGAGCCTAGTAGCCTCTCTCGTCCAGTAGTCCAGCCGCCTCTCACAGTCCCTGCAAAAGCGCCATTGAGCCCGAAGTCAGTAGGCGACCTTTTGCCTTCCTGCTTCTTTCTGTTCGCCGAGAGAGAGAGAGAGAGAGAGAGAGAGAGAGAGGGAGAGAGAGGGAGGGAGGGAGGGAGGGAGGGAGGTAGGGAGAGAGCGATAGAGAGAGAGAGAGAGAGAGAGAGAGAGAGAGAGAGAGAGAGAGAGAGAGAGAGAGAGGGAGAGAGAGAGAGGGAAAGAGAGATAGAGAGAGAGAGAGAGGGGGGAAGAGAGAGATAGAGGGAAAGAGAGAGAGAGGGAGAGAAAGAGAGAAAGAAAGAGAGAGAGGAGAGAGAGAGAGAGAGAGAAACTATTTGTTCTTTGGTAGGGAATTCAGGGAAGGAAATACACGGTATCATACTTATGATGAAAGCCACTTCCCATCGCACTACGGGTTACTTTGTTGTTTCGCTTCAGAGTGAGTTGTTAACATGACTAGACTAAAGAAATGTTTCAAAATACACACAAGGTCGCTGGTCTCCCTCCACTCCGCTGCAGAACTTGTCGACTTACCCAAGGCTGTGTTCCAAGTCCATTTCTTGTTGATTTTATTTTTTTTTTCCATTTTTTTTTTTTTTTTTTTTTGGGGGGGTGGCTTTAGAAAACGACTCTGTTATAAATTACTTGTTGTGGTCACGCGCGTCCGGAAAAAAAAGTGTGAACAATGATTGGGTTTTTGTGGGGGTTGCCGTCAGTCTCTTTAGTAGATCGGTAATAGATATCGAGCACTCACTCACACACACACACACACACACACACACACACACACACACACACACACACACACACACACACACACACACACACACACACACACACACCTATATATATATGTATGTATATATGTATATAAACACACACGTAAACAGCAAATTACATGAATCCATACTCATGCCTATAAACAATATAATAACCAATTACTTGATAGCTTCCTTTAGTACTTAAATAACCTACCGAGATCTAAGGACAACCCCCCCCCCTTCCCCCCCTCATTTCCTTCACGCCCATAATATGTAAAGTGAAATCAGAGCGAGGTTCATTTTCGCCTTTAAAAACCACCCGAGGAACAAGGAAATCGGTGAAATGGCAGGGAAGGCCTAGGGAGTGAAGTGTGCCACTGGGTCGCCGGGATCAGACGGTGGCTTCGGGGGGGGCGTGGGCGTGGGGGGGCGGGGGGGGGGCGGGGGGAAGGGGGGGAGGGAAGGGTACGGGGAGGGGGTGCACCTATTCCCCCATTTCCTTTTTCTACTCTTCCTTGGGTTGGTTTTGGGGGGCGGGGGCGGGGGGGGGAAGGCTTAGGGGGTGCACCCATTCCCCATTTCCTTTTTCTACTCTTCCTTGGGTTGGTTTTGGGGGGCGGGGGCGGGGGGGGGGGGAGGAGGGGAGGGGGTGCACCTATTCCCCATTTCCTTTTCCTACTCTTCCTTGGGTTGGTTTTGGTTGGCTTGGGGAGGGAAGGGTAGGGGGTGCACCCTATTCCCCATTTCCTTTTTCTACTCTTCCTTGG
>NC_091557.1:46217896-46225396 GCF_042767895.1 Penaeus vannamei
GAGAGGGAGAGTGGGGAGAGGGAGAGGTAGTGAGTGAGAAGGGGAGGAAGAGTAGGGGAGGGAGGGGGAAGCGAAGGAGAGAGAGGATGGGGCAGAGTGGGAGTGGAGAGAGAGAGAGAGAGAGAGAGAGAGAGAGAGAGAGAGAGAGAGAGAGAGAGAGAGAGAGAAAGAGAAAGAGAAAGAGAAAGAGACAGAGAAAGAGAAACAGATCTAACCAATCAGAGAGAAAAGAGAGCCAGAGAGAATCAAGCAGGCAGATACAACACGGCCCAAATTATCGCCATAAAACTCGAAGACCTTCCCCTCTGCAGCTGCAAACGGTCGTGTTGGCGAGGCGGTCGTTCTATCGGGGCCAGCTTTCCCTTTCTGGCTCGGGAGCTGTTGGAGAAACACGCGCGAGGTGGGGGGTGGGGGGGAGAAAGGGGGAGAGAGGGAGGAGGGAGGAGAGAGGGAGGGGGAGAGGGAGGGGAAAGGAAGGAAGGAGAGGGAGAGGGTGGGAAGGAGGAGGAAGAGGGAGAGGGAGGAGAAAAGGAGGAGGGAGGAGGAGAGGGAGAGGGGAGAGGGAGAAAGGGAGGGGGAAAGAAGAGGGAGAGGGAGAAAAGGAGGAAGGAGGTGGGAAGGAGAAAGAGGAGAAAGGAGGGAAGAGTGGGGAAAGGGAGGGTAGACAGGGAGGGAGGAGGGGGGGGCAGGCCGTGTGCTGTTGCCGTCGCCCTCAGGCCAAAGACGATACAATTTATTCGCCTTTTTTATTTCACGAAGTTTCTAGGTCATAACTATGTACATCAGGAGGAACTCTTGAACTATGGCAACGCTTCACTGCGTGTTGTGCAAGTTCTTCTCTTTCTCTCTCTCTCTCTCTCTTTACAAGTTTATTTTTCCGTTGCTCTCTAAGTCGGTAAGAGCGCCGTGGGTGACGAGGCATGAATTCACTTTAGGAGTAATATGCTTTGAATCCACATTTCCTTGTAAAACATCTAAGATACTTCCCGTTTCAACACCCTGCCGTGTTTTAGGAGTAGTCTAAGCACCGGTATCAGTGTCTTAATCACATATGAGTAGGTTAGAGTCACATATGAATGAGTAGTTAAAGAATCACTTATGAGTAGTTTAGAATCAGAAATGAGTAGTTTCGAATCACACATGAGTAGTTTCGAATCACTTATTAGTAGTTTCGAATCAAATGAGTAGTTTAGAATCACAAACAAGTACTTTAGAAACATATGAGTAGTTTAGTCACTAACACACTAATTCCACCGTCTTAATCACATCCCAACACAATCAATACAGGACGAAAGGCAACCTCCTTTAATTTCGCTTTCGTTCGTCTGACCGACGACCAAGAACACATCTCTTGCGCGGGGTCATCAGGGCAAGTGCAGTTGCTTAAGATGTACTTGGTGGTCGACGATCCTTCCCCTGCTCTGGAACCTGTTATTACTTTTACCTAATGTTATTTCTGCAAACTTGTCTCTCTGTATTTTTGTAGGTATTCTGTGAGGGTGTGTATGTTTGTTTGTTTGTGTTGTGTGTGTTGTGTGTGTGTGTGTGTGTGTGTGTGTGTGTGTGTGTGTGTGTGTGTGTGTGTGTGTGTGTGTGTGTGTGTGTGTGTGTGTGTGTGTATGTGTATGTATATGTATGTATGGATGTGTGTGTGTGTGCGTGTGTGTGTTGTGTGAGTGTGTGTGTGTGTGTGTGTGCCATTTTGTGGCTTATGCATGTGCTTATGTGCCTCCCTTTGCACGATGTGTTTCCTCACACCCAGGCGATCAACATGAGCAACAGACGCGCTTAAACGTTTGAATGTTGATCTAACACGATTTCTCTTTCTCTTTGCTTCTCTCCAGATACTTTTGAGATCGTGTGGGTTAAACACCTGTTAATTGTCGTTAGTGATAGTTAATATTCAATGTACACATCGACCTTATGCAATCGCAAGTTCTCGTCAATGCACGATCCCTCATTTGGACATGTGAGGAGCTCGAATAATAAACAATGGAATTATGAAGAGGTCGACCAACCATTAACTGCATCTTGCTGAACCCTGCGATGAGGGTGAAGGTAGATCAGGTAGGCTGGAGTACCTGGTAATCTTAGCTGGCTTAGGCTACACAGTCTGGTATTTCCTTTCCATGGGTTACACCAGAGGATGCATAGGGTTTAGGTGTGTGTGTGTGTGTGTTGTGTGTCTGTGTGAGTGTGTGTGTGTGTGTGTGTGTGTGTGTGTGTGTGTGTGTGTGTGTGTGTGTGTGTGTGTGTGTGTTTGTATGTAAGTTGTGTGTATGTGAGTGTGTGTGCGTTAGTGTGTGTATGTGTGTGTTTTAGTGTGTGTTAGTGTGTGTGCGTATGTGTGTGCATGTGTGTATGTATTTATAGTCTTCCACAGACGAGTTTTACCTAAAAAAAAAAAAAGGAAGAGAAGTAGTAGAAGAAGAAAAACAACATTCACACACCCCATACATATATAATCAAATCACTGAAGAATGTGTCCTTGTATGCAGCAATTTGTAAAGGAACTACGCACGTAATCCTGTCTTCGGCGGTCACCATCAAAGGCAAAATTATGGGATTTAGAGTTTTATGACTTATTATATGTCTACTGTTTTGTGGATTGTGAAGATGATTGTGGAGAAGCGCATTCCGGAGTAGCACCGATCTGCAAGTGGCGTGCAACGAATCACAACTCAAGTCTTGTGTTTGCTATTGCAGGAATATTAATCAGCTTTTGGTTGTGGATAAGTAGGAAATATTTGTTATTGTTAATTCATTTATTATGTTTTAGAAAATTGTTAATTAATTTATGTTTTAGAAAATTCTAATTTTATTATGATGTGCTATATAACTTTTCATTTTATTTCGATGTGGCTATAGAAAATTTTTCATTAGCTGTGATGCAGTTGTAGAGAATTCTTGATTTATTATGGTATACTTAAGCATAATTCTTAATCTATTATGATAGAGGTATACAGAATCCTTAATTCCTAATGATGAAATTATAGAGGCTTCGCAATTCATTATGCTGATGA
This sequence comes from Penaeus vannamei, assembly GCF_042767895.1. NCBI lineage: Eukaryota > Metazoa > Arthropoda > Malacostraca > Decapoda > Penaeidae > Penaeus > Penaeus vannamei. The sequence continues at coordinate 46,220,920 of NC_091557.1, forward strand.
AAAGCCTTCGTTTTAAAGCTAACATTCTAGTTTATTTCCCAACTCTCCAACTTTGAGTAACAACCTTCAGCATCGAAAGAGGGGCTGGACCTTCCCTCCCACACAGGACATGTTCAGAGAGACGAAGATCCACCCTTCTTAACCATTGTTCGCGGCCCCTGTCTCCTCTCTCTCTCCCTTTGTTGCCCCATTCTTAAGAACATTTATAACCTTCCGAGCGGCTTGTGTGACTGATGGTTTCCGAAGGCTTGTGGGACGGGAGTTGTTGTCGCCAAATGAAGTTGATATCGACGGCTGCCGGATTGAATTATGGATTGGGTGTTGACCCCAAGACGCTCGAGCAAGGACGCGGCAAATCGAACGAAAACAGCTTCAGGAAAAAAAAAAAAAAGATATATATATGTAAAAAAAGACAAAAGGTCAGGAAGGAAAGGAATGTCATGGCAAATTTTCTCACCGCACTTATCCTGTAAGCACCTCAAGGACGCTTATAACATTACGAGGAGCTCAGTAACTTGCGAAGATGTAACAGGGGGGTGATCACCTTGAGTGGTCTCGGAGGGGGAGGGGGGGGGGGTTAAAGGGGGATGGAGGACGGGGGGGGAGGGAGGGATGGAGGGGAGGGAGAGAGGGGATGCAAGGGAGAGAGAGGACAGGGGGAGAGAGGACGGGGGGAGGGGATGCAAGGGAGAGAGAGGACAAGGGGAGAGAGAGGACAGGGGGGAGAGGGGATGGAAGAGGAGAGGGGTGGAATAGGGGGAGAGGTTATCGGGAGAGGACGGGGATGGAAGAGGGAGAGAGAGGACAGGGGGAGAGGGAATGGAAGAGGGAGAGTGGTGGAAGAGGGGATAGAGGGAGAGAGGACGGGGATGAGAGGGGATGCAAGGGAGAGAGAGGACAGGGGGAGAGGGAATGAAAGAGGGAGAGGGGTGGAAGAGGGGGAGAGGACGGGGATGAGAGGGGATGCAAGGAAGAGAGAGAGGTCGGGGAGGAGGGAGCTAGAGGGGGGGAGGGAGACCGTGAGGGGGGAGGAGGGGGGGGGCGTAGGCGATAGGATGACGCCTGTGATCCTCCACTTGACCGCTTTTGGATGTGGCTGCCTCCTCCCTGCGCTCAGCTCGGGTCGTTTTCTTTTTTCCCTTTTGTGTTCGTTCTCTCTCAAAGACGCGGAGGGAATTTTTTTTCCCCTCGGTTCATATTACTTAGATTTCGCTTCTTTATCCTATTTTTCCTTTCTTTTTGCTCTAAATATTACTGGTTCTAAGTATTACTGGGAAGGGCGTGAGACACAACGTAAAGATATTGTCCGAATAAGGCTTCGTTCGTCGTGTTTCTTCTGAACTCTTGGAACGAAGCTCCGAACATGGGTTCGTTTGGGCGGTTCGAAGCAGCGTGACTCACCAGCACCAGAGAGAGAGAGAGAGAGAGAGAGAGAGAGAGAGAGAGAGAGAGAGAGAGAGAGAGAGAGAGAGAGAGAGAGAGAGAGAGAGAGGGAGAGAATACAAATACACACACACACACACACACACACACACACACACACACACACACACACACAGAGCGAAAGCAAGAGAGAGACAGAGACAGAGAGAGAAGGCGCTAACCCGCTTTTTAAAAATGGCGAACTTGACAGCTGAAGTTGACAAATAACGAGAAACTTCCCTGGTGTCAGATGGCGCCATTGCATCGCCAGACGAGAGAGCATATGTCCGGTTTTCCGAACTTCGTGCATCTGGCAACGTCTCCGCTCGGCCAACCATCTGACAAAGATTTGAGTCACCGCTCATTTTTTTTTCTTTTCTTTTCTTTTCTTTTTCTCTCCCATTCTTTTATCTCATCCGTCTTCCTCTCTCATCTCAAATTTCTTCATTCTCTCCTGTTTTATATTTACAAAAGGGAATAATAAACAGGCTTTCACAATCATCGCATCATTTTAAGATATAAACGTCAAAAATGATTATCATTTTCGACGAATGGATGAGCGAGACTCCAGTGAACAAGATGGATGGCGTTAATGGTGATTTTCGTCTTTTTTCTTGTGGTTGTGGGTCAGGGGCGCCCCCAATCGGTTTCAGTGGGGCATTTGGGACAGTTTAGCGAACGTGTATCGTGTTTGTTTGTCGTGGTTTTTGCTTACTTTTGTGTTTTATGGTTATCGGGATTGTTTATTAAGTCGAAAACTTTTGTTATTATTCGTATTAGCGTTGTGATAGATTTTGGTGATGGTTTTGATAATGTTGATGATAGTTCTACTGTGTAATAATCATCGTCACCGGACTTATGCTATAAATAATCACATTTTTATTCTCAGTGTAATCGTTTTCATCTTTTTACATATTTCAAATGCGTAAGATGACATAAATTGAAAGTGATAAGTGGTGATGAATAAGTAATTTCGTTTTCTGTTGATATTAATGAAAATTAAACCAAATCAATTGAGCACCAAAGAAAAAATGAATTTATGATGATGAACACAATCGTTCTAAAATAACAGCCGTTTATTTAATCATTGATAAGGATGATGATACTTCTACCGTGTAACAACCAAAGAAAAAAATAATCTAAGATTTTTTAACACAATCGTTCAAAAATCACAGATGTTTTTAACACGGTGTTACTCTCTCCCTGTGACTCAGCCTCCGCATAACCCAACACCAGCGACCGGTTTGATATTTTCTTCGAAGCCCGACCCAAAGCATTTATTAAATAGACGTGCATATACACAGAAATAAATACTTATCTATCCGTCTACACATGCATATCTACCGGATAGATAGATGAGTGTATACCTATCGGATAGATATGCATTTATTTCTGTGTTATGCATGTCCGTATATATGTATATTCACTGGGTCTCGCACAATTATCACCAACTGGCCGAATGTCTTGGTCTGTCACCTCTTAACGCACAGCCTCACGAGAACAGCTCTTATCTTATCCACTCTTCTGCCTCTTACACCAACGCAGTCACGCTAACACACGCACCATGCCTATTACCACTATCCATACGGCAGCTAGAGATGAATACAGACCTGACGTTTACATCATCATCGTCAAAGACTTAGCTTCCCAAAGTCCTCTCAAGGGCGTGCGGTGGTCAGTCGCGTGTACAGTATAATGCTGTACATGGTAATGCTTAGGTGTGGGAGGAAGATGAGCACGTCGGGGTCGGAAACAGTGTTCTGTGCTGGAGGTTGGGGGAAGAGGAGGTCGAGCCAAGTCACATTCTGAAAGAAATTGCTGGTTTTAAGAAGGAAAGGAAAGAAGGAAGACGAGAAAATATATATAGTAGAAAAGGACGTGTTGTTCCCTGCTAATAAGACCCTCATCTTTGTTTCTATGGTGTGTAATTTTGTGGGAATACTCACTGTAAGTATGTGCGTTTTATGACTACCTTTTGTACCCGAAGTGTGGGCGATAACAACGAGTTAATGATAGCCAACTGGTAACCTTCCCGACGGTGTCAGCTTTAGTCACAAACATGTTTAGCTTCCAAGGTGAATTCCTTGAGATTTTCCAAGGACACTGCAGCTGGTTGATCGAAGCCAACCGGCATGAAAGTGAAAGGGTGGGCAGAAGTTTACTTGTTTCTCTGTTTTACGAAGAGGCATATTTCACGCATCGGATAGGCATGTATATACACCGCGTGGTGGTGTGTTTATACCGCATTTAAATAGCAGAATCTTAGCGATCAATAATCTCTTTTATCCATTACAAACTTTATATATCTAGGTACTCACTATTATCAACGACGATTTTTTCCTTGTTTGTCATTGCATCCATTTTTATATTCATCTGGCGATATGTTACTCTATCTGCTTGTCTGAGCATTAGTCTGTACCTCCTTATGTCTTTTTTCTGTCTATTGTCTATGTCCTTTCGCTAAAATCGGAAAAGGAGCACACAAGAAAAACGAAATGTCAATTACAGACTTTCCTGCGCTTTCTTGTTCTCTCTCTCTCTCTCTCTCTCTCTCTCTCTCTCTCTCTCTCTCTCTCTCTCTCTCTCCACTCTCTCTCTCTCTCTCTCTCTCTCCCTCCCTCCCTCCCTCCCTCCCTCTCCCTCCTTCCCTTTCTCTCTCTCTCTCTCTCTCTCTCTCCCTCTCCCTCTCTCTCCCTCTCTCTCTCTGTCTCTCTCTCCCTCTCCCCCTCTCCCCCCTCTCCCCCTCTCCACCTCCCCCTCTCCCTCCCTCTCCCTCCCTTTTTCTCTTTCTCTCCTTTACCGAATACCAGCCACAGATGTTGAATGGAAACGGCAAAGATCGTGCTTTCATTCGAAACAAACTACTCATTTAAGAAACCGATTTCTGCCTAGCTATGCATCGTGCCAGGAAATGACAGGTTTTCTTGACACGTGACTGCCATTACAAAGCTCTTTTAGATGACGGCATTCGGATACTTTCTCCAGAAGCATACTTTGATATGAGTGTGTGTATGTGCAAACACATGCATATACATCCACACTCACACTCAGACAT
>NC_091557.1:46235396-46242896 GCF_042767895.1 Penaeus vannamei
AACCTTAAACGAAGCACCGAGAGAGATTTATAAAACAAAGCAAAAACAAACAAACAAACAAAAGTGAACGATTTCCACGCTCTTAAGAAACGCACAGCACATTCCCCTTGTTCGCTGCGTCCCAAGGTAAGCGTTACGGCGCCGTGACGTAACGCCGTAGAACCTTGCATGGGAAAACTGAACCTTGAGTCCCACGGATATTTAACCCCAAGGATCTGTATCTTCCTGTATCTTCTTGATCCTATGGTATTATCTTAAATTATGGTATTACCGCGAAGGAGTATTAACTTGGGTATAATACCATCGTAGTGGGATTGGAATAAATAGAGTAATTATTGGTAGAAATGGTATAGTGATGAGTCGAAGGGCTGAGAGCCAAGACTTTCTGGTTTCATTGTTTACGCAAACTGGTGCTTGTTTGCCATTGTTGGATCAAGATCAACCCTTTCATTGCTCGGGCGATTGTTAGAGAGTGTGTGTGTAGAACGGAAACGAAGGTTACGCATGATATTCGTATTTACTCGAGATGAGATGATAACTCTTAATGAATTATATTATTTAATTTTATTTATTTATTTATTATTATTATTATTATTTTATAAATCTAATGATGACTGTTAATGAAGAAAGGGTTGGTAATTCTCATGTACAAAATGACTTCGTTAAGATATTCAGGGAAAAGGTATGTGTACACAGCATAAAATGTTTATATTAGCCCTCCTCACATAGGTATATCTATCTATCTATCTATCTATCTATCTATCTATCTATATATATATGTGTGTGTGTGTGTGTGTGTGTGTGTATGTGTGTACACATATATGCACATATACGCAAACACGCACACAGACACACACAAACACGCACACATACACACACAAACACGCACACATACACACACAAACACGCACACATACACACACAAACACGCACACACACACACACACAAACCGAATCATGTAAACTCACCCTCACACGTTCGTCCGTTAATCTCGCGACCTTCACAGCCATCCGCTGTCAAAGAAACGCAAGAATGGCGTTGCGGTCGCCGTCCGTCGGCCGCAAACGCCGCCTCCAGCGCCTCGTCGAAGGAGATATCAGAAGCCCCGAGTCCCGCTCCCAAGGTCACGCGACGACCCGATGCCCAGAAAGCCCCGCTTCCCAAGGTCACGCGACGACCCGATGCCCAGAGAGTCCCGCTCCCAAGGTCACGCGACGACCCGATGCCCAGAGAGTCCCGCTCCCAAGGTCACGCGACGACCCGATGCCCAGAGAGTCCCGCTCCCAAGGTCACGCGACGACCCGATGCCCAGAGTCCCGCTCCCAAGGTCACGCGACGACCCGATGCCCAGAGTCCCGCTCCCAAGGTCACGCGACGACCCGATGCCCAGAGAGTCCCGCTCCCAAGGTCACGCGACGACCCGATCTGCCGTGTCGTGACGAGTGTCCGTCCGGCGGTCGTCAGAGGACCCTCGAGTTCGTGGGGATCTCCGCCCGCGATTCACGAGTGTCGAGTGTCAATAATTCGCTGATTCACTCATTCTCCGATTCAGTGATTCGCTGATTCACTCATTCTCCGATTTAGTGATTCGCTGATTCACACATTCTCCGATTCAGTGATTCGCTGATTCACTCATTCTCCGATTCAGTGATTCGCTGATTCACTCATTCTCCGATTCAGTGATTCGCTGATTCACTCATTCTCCGATTCAGTGATTCGCTGATTCACACATTCTCCGATTCGGTGATTCGCTGATTCACTCATTCTCCGATTCAGTGATTCGTCGATTCGCTGATTATCTTATTTCCCCGAATCACTGCCATCTCGATTCCACGATTCACCATTTCCTGATTCCCCGATTCGCCGATTACTGGATTTACTAATTCTCCTATTTACCGATTCGCCAATTCCCTCATTCAGTGATTTTCTGTTTCGCTGGTACTGTGGTTCCCTGTTCAACGTCAATATGGTTTTACCTCTGGGTTAAGATGATATATTTTATTTTTCTTTTGTATAATTTGAAATTCTTTTTGTTACTGATAATGATTCTGTAGAAGTTATGTCACACACTAAGAAATTGACGTAAAGTATAAAGTATCAGGTATTTTATGTACAGGTTTAAAACATCTGGAATTTTATTGTCACTATTACTTATTGTTTATTGTTATTATTATTATTATTATTATTATTATTATTATTATTATTATTATTATTATTGTTATTATTATTATTGTTATTATTATTATTATTATTATTATTATTATTATCATCATCATTATTATTATTATTATTATTATTGTGCTATTGATGTTTACATAAATGGACTTGCTTGTGTTGATTTTGTGTTTAATGTAATATTTTTCGGTAACCTTTTTTATCAGTGTATTAATATCACTTTTTTTTATATTTCAGGTAAGAACACCACGAGTCTGTTTGTTGCTGTTGGCGTGTGGCGTCAAGGTAATGTACTTCTCAATTAACATGCACGACAGCAGAAAATATATCATTTACCTTTTTCATGCATTTTATTCACTGGTAGATTAATAAATTCTCCGAATGATTGCGAAAAGGAAGGGGAAGAGGAAGAGGAGGAGGAGGAGGAAGGGGAAGGGGAAGAGAAGAAGAAGAAGAAGAAGAGGAAGAAGAAGAAAAAGGAGAAGAAGAAGAAGAAGAAGAAGAGGAAGAAGAAGAAGAAGAGGAAGAAGAGGAAGAAGAAGAAGAAGAAGAAGAAGAAGAAGAAGAAGAAGAAGAAAAGAAGAAGAAGAAGAAGAAGAAGAAGAAGAAAAAGATGAAGAAGAATGAAGAAGAGGAGGAGAATCATTAGAAATGAAAAGTCTTGTCGAAATTTACATATCAAATCGTCATCTTTACTCACCCAACAGAAGGTCTGGCGAGTGGGACTGAATCTCCATCTCAGTCATATTTGCTGAACCCTTCTACACGTGACAGTCATTTTTGCGGTTTGTAATTTGTCCTCGACGCTTGGCATAACCGCTGTCACTCAGGAATTACTCCCTATTTCTGGTCAATTTGCTGATATTACCCTTTCCGGTCCATTTTCCCCATTACCCTATTAAGAGTCCCCCACAAACGACCAGCAATCAAATCCTTGAGTAGAGGAAAAAGTACAAAAAAGGGGAAAAAAAGAAAAGTACAAGTAACGGTTTTTCCTTCCACTGATCGCGTCCTCAGAGGTCTCGGCGAGAGAGTGTTTTCCAATTTTCTTTTCCGAGTATTTTCCTCAAAGAAAACGAACGCCACTCGCCACGCGCAGACAAAGCAGAGAAAGTTGGTGGCGATTCGGTCAAGTTAAATTTTTTCGCTTTAGGCCTCACAGCGAAAGAAAAAAGAAAAATAATCCATTACTCATGAACTTAATGTTTGGAAAGAGTCGTAAAGCGTTGGAGCATCAAAATCCAGTCACTGAAGCGAAGAGATAGAGAATCGAATGCTTTCTGCTGTTTGGAAAGAGGATTGGATCGTACGTTAGGGAAGTCTGGCAGCGCCGGGAATACGATTATCAATGTCACCTATAGCTCGTGGGGAAGTGTTGCCAGGCGCACTTTCTCCACTTATTCTTCGACAGTGTTACCAACAAAGATGGCAGAAGTACTTTATGAGGATTGATGGTGAAGGGGTGTGAGTGTGTGTGTGTAAATCATTGGGAATAATGCCAGAATGAAGATGGATATGATATTATATTATACTGATTTTAGAAAAAGATATATGTATATATATACACAAGTTTCCTATTTTGACAGCACCTTGTTTGTCCACCCTTGGCGCTCTCTCCTTAGTGTATTGCATATATATATATATATATATATATATATATATATATATATATATATATATATATATATATATATATATATATATATATATATGTGTGTGTGTGTGTGTGTGTGTGTGTGTGTGTGTGTGTGTGTGTGTGTGTGTGTGTGTGTGTGTGTGTGTGTGTGTGTGCGCGCGCGCGTGCAGATAGATATAGGTATACACATATACATGTATGTACGTATGTATATCTTGCTTTAGTATGAACTCGAATATTACAAAGAAGGAAAATATTCCACACAAGAGTATTAAGATCGAGGACTTTTGGATCAACCACGAATATATTTGGAACACATTATTCACTCTCTCTCTCTCCTCGCCCTCCTCTCTCTCTCTCCGTCCCTCCCTTACCGCCACCCTCTCTCTCTCTATCTCTGTCTCTCTTCCCCTTTCGCTCTCTTTCTCTCTCCCCCTTTCGCTCTCTTTCTCTCTCCCCCTTTCGCTCTCTCTCTCCCTCTCTCTCTCTCTTTCCCTCCTCCCTCCCCCTCCCTCCCTCCCTCCCTCCCTCTCTTTCTCCCTCCCTCCCCCCCTCCCTCTCTCCCTCCCTCCCTCCCTCCCTTACCCCCTCCCCACCCCCTCTCTCTCATTTCGACCCCCCTGTACCTTGTTAACGTTCGCGTGAGACCTGGCTTGGTTGCCCATTAAGGAACTCTCTTCCCACGTCACCCCTTAGGCTATCAGCTGATGGATCATTACATTCACCATTTCCCTTGATTGGGATTGGAGTGTCACGCAGGGAACTGGGAGCGGGATTCGGTTCTGCTGAATGGTGGAGGGATTGCATGTGTATTTTTTTGTATTCATGGAAGGCATATGCATATACCGTTCACATGAATATACATATCTATCTATCTATCTATCTATATATATATATATATATATATATATATATATATATATATATATATATATATACTGTATATATGTATATACTTACATACATATATATTTGTGTGTATATGAGTGAGTGTATGCATACATTCATATGCATATATGCATATGTGCATAGTTATATATATGTGTGTGTGTGCGTGTGTTTCCAGTATACACTTTCGCACGTGTGTTGGCATGCACGGTTGTACTTACGTATATAGAGTGAATATATGTCTACTTCCGTGTGTACATGAATGTATACATGAACCAGCCCGCGTGTATCCCTACGCATTCAAGTCCCTGTAAACTTGTCACTGCGGGCCTTCATTATGAATATTTAGTTATTATGAATCACCTCCCCCTCCCCCTTCCCCCCCTTCTCGGCACCTGGTTCGCCCGTCATCACCTGGAGGTGTAATAGCTCGTTCCACCTATCGCTACCTCATTACGACTTCATCACCTGAGGCCGAGGTGTCACCCGTGCCAATTAAGCCGCCGGTGTCATTGTGTCATTAGCCTGGGCCTGTGATCGCTTCATTGCCAGATTGAGGTGGTCTTTATTGGTCGTAGATTAGGGGGGAGGGGGGAGGACTGGGTGTTTTGGGAGGGGATCGGGAGAGGAAGTGGGTGTTTGGGTGTTGGATGGAAGTGGGGGAGAGAGGAGGAGGATGTTTGGGGGGTGAAGGGGGAAGGAGGGAGAGGGAGATGATGTTAGGGGGTGGGGGTGGAGAGGGGGAAGGGAGACTGAAGGAGGGAAGAGGAGGAGGGTGTTTCGGGGGACGAGGGGGAAAGTCGGGGAAGAAGGAGGGAGGAAAGGGGAGAGGAGGAGGAGTTCGGGAACGCGAGGGAGAGAGAGGGAAGTAGGGTGAGGAAGTTGGGGAGGGAAGAGGGGGAGGATGGGGGGCGGAGTGATGGAGAGAGAGGGCGACACCTAAAAGACAACAAAAGGTAAGGAGGAAGGACGAAAGGGAGTAGGAAAGGAGGAAAAGGGGTGAAAAGAAGAGAGGGAGGAGGAGGAGGAGGAATGAAGGGGGTTCGTAAAGGAAAGGTAGACTGATCGGGGATGGGAGAAGGGGGAGGGAACCTCTAGGGGGGGTGAGGTAAATAGGTAATTTTCAGATCCAGCCTCTGCTTTCGACGTCCCCCTCAGGCGCGGCATACTACACGGTTTGTCCCGACGTCCTCCTCGCCACGTAACAAGCATGTCCTCCGGCGGGGCATTCGTCCGCAGAGTAAAAGGGAGATGGAGATGCTCTCTTGTCATCATCCTCTCCCGCCTTTCATGACTGACAAGCACGGTGTGACGCTCATGTCAGCCGTGTCTGTAGTAGGTCACTTCCTTTAATGGAACGCGGCCGTTGCGTCAACGTATTTAGCGAACGGGATGGTACCACTCTCGTTGCGAAGGTGATGCAAAGTGCCACGTTACGTCACGCTGTCGAAAAGGGCAATTAGACCAGATAATTTCCTCCGGGTTTTTGTCCGTCGATTCGCGCTACAGAAGTGAATTTCGTCGGCGGGGTACCAAGCCGTCTCTTTTCACGGGGGAAGGCTGGATCGGTAGCAACTCGAGGAGGTGTCATGGCGTCTGGTTCTAGTTTTTGGAAAGAAAAACACATTTGGTTTAGTTTGATGAGGTCACAAACGTTACGGATGCTTTGTGAATATGGTCGATCATTTTGGCTTCTTCATTTTTTAAGAAAGATAGAAAATAATGATTCTAATGGTTATATTTTCACTGACCAATCATCCAAACAGACGCCATGACACCTCGAGTTGCTACTGATCTCGCCACCCCCTCTCTCTTCACCCGGCTCTTGCTCCGACGGGGAAAACACAAAACCCGAAAATATAACGAAAGGAGAGGCCCTTCATCCCCCCGCTTTGTCTTCGGCTCGAACGGGCAATCTAGTCCACCAGTCCGATCCGAAGTTGCGTGTTTGACCTCAGCAGCAAGACGGGCGCTTCGGGGGCGGCGAGTGGGAATCAGAGGGACTTTCTCCCCGCCGCCGCCGCCCCGACCGCCTCACACCGCGCGAGGACGGGTTCGTGTCCTTATTCTGGTATGTTGCCTCCTCATACTGCGTGTGATCCGCCCAGAGTGATACAGCGCAAGAGTCCTCGCTTCTAGATTATTTTCTTTGGGGATCTTAGGCGTTAAATTTATATCTATTCAAACGAGCAGTCACAGGGCGCGGAGCATATTAACGAACGCACCTTGAGGAAGCGATCTAGACTGCATACGTGATCAGGTGCATGGGGTGCTTGGCTTGTGGAGAGATGTCGTCTTATGCCATTAACTTCTCGTCGGTGGAATGCCTGTCTGCGCTGATTTCCCGAGTGACATGAACACCCAGGAAAGAACAAAAAAAGGCTGAAATAGAATAAAACACAAAAACGAGAGAGAGAGAGAGAGAGAGAGAGAGAGAGAGAGAGAGAGAGAGAGAGAGAGAGAGAGAGAGAGAGAGAGAGAGAGAGAGAGAAACAACGTGAATCCTACTTAGACGAAACTTCATTAAAAGAAGCAGGAGAGAGAGAGAGAGAGAGAGAGAGAGAGAGAGAGAGAGAGAGAGAGAGAGAGAAAGAGAGAGAGAGAGAGAGAGAGAGAGAGAGAGAGAGAGAGAAACAAAGCAAAACAAAGACTCCTACAAGCGAAGGTCACGCCAAAACCGAACTAGTTTTTGGTATGTAGATTATCATGTCGCAGTGACGTGCAGCTGGACTTAAGGCGGAAAGAGTAACGGGGCAAATGGATGTAGGAAATGGGGGGGGACTTTGGAGCGCGTGGGTGA
>NC_091557.1:46252896-46275396 GCF_042767895.1 Penaeus vannamei
CGTGTTTTCTGAAGTCCAAGTAGCCCGCCGCCATGTCTGAAATGAGCCTGAAAGCGAGGTAAATATAACAGGAAAGGTTGTAAATCGTGCAGACACACCCTTCCCTTGGGGTCTGGGCGGGCGGTGTTCCGTTTTCTGTTGAACTCACGGCGTACCCCAAACTCGCATATTTCCGTTACGGTGAGAATTCTTTGCACAAAACACGCCACAAAGGATACATATTGCGCGTTAGATTATAGAAAATGAACTCGCTTTTCCTACACTTCATTCGAAAGACTGAATATACAATAATACTCCAACAGATCAAGTCGCACTCAAGCACATAAAGTTTTTCCCCACGTAACCTATTACGGGAATGGATTGCGCCGAATCTGATAGTACCTCTGATACAATTCTCTGCTTTCAAGTTCTTCCTGAAACCCTATAATTCCTGGCAAGAGGAAGGTTGACGTAACTCTTATGTAACACACGAGACCGCGATACAACTCCTGTTTTAGGCCAGTGTATTTAACCCAACCTGGTCAACACCCACACAAAAGAAGGAAAAGTGAGGAAAATACTCATTTTTAGCAACAAATAACTTATCATCTACAAATTAAAACAACAACTAATTTTTACTGGCAAAGGAAAAGACACTCATGTGAACCGCAAATTATAAGACAGAGAGAGAGAAAGAGAAAGAGAGAGAGAGAGAGAGAGGGTGAGGGAGGGAGGGAGAGAAAGAGAGAGAGAGAGTAAATAAATATATAATTTCGAAAAACTAGCAAGGGAGTTTTCTTCGAGACACGCTCCATGCTTCCACACCGAGACACTCCCATATAACATACAAGTTCTTATAAATCGAACGGATCTTCTCTCTCTCTCTCTCTTTCCTTCTCTTTCATTTTCTCTCTCTCTCTCTCTCTCTTTCACGTTCTCTCTCTCTCTCTCTCTCTCTCTCTCTCTCTCTCTCTCTCTCTCTCTCTCTCTCTCTCTCTTTCTCTCTCTTTCATTTTCTCTCTCTCTCTCTCTCACGTTCTCTCTCTCTCTTTCTTTCTCTCTCTCTCTCTCTTTCACTTTCTCTCTCTCTCTCTCTCTCTCTCTCTTACTCTCACTCTCACTTTCTCTAACGCTCTTTCTCTAACTCTCTCTCTCTCTCTCTCTTTCTTTCTCTCTCTCTCTCTCTCTCTCTCTCTCTCTCTCTCTCTCTCTCTCTCTCTCTCTCTCGCTCGCTCGCTCGCTCTCTCTCTCTCTCTCTCTCTCTCTCTCTCTCTCTCTCTCTCTCTCTCTCTCTCTCACTCTGCAACCCGAATCATCCAAAAACAACAGTTGCCACGCACTGATTTTTCTAATTATATCGACTACGTTCCAACAGGTCGATAATTTTCGTGCAGTTATGAGGAAACCGCCATATTTGGTGTTGTTCTCTGTTCATCATTCTTCATATTGATCTTTCTGTATTTTTTTTTTTTTTTTTTTGTGCGTGTGCCTTTGTTTGTTGTTCTAGTATATTGTAATATATTTTTCCCTTCTTGTACTATTACAACACTAGTCATGCACACAAGGAGGAGAGAGAGAGAGAGAGAGAGAGAGAGAGAGAGAGAGAGAGAGAGAGAGAGAGAGAGAGAGAGAGAGAGAGAGAGAGAGAGAGAGAGAGCGTAAGAGAGAAAAAGAGGGAGAGAGAAAGTAAGAGATAGATGGACAAACAAATAGAAAGACATAGATAGATAGATAATAAGAGAGAGAGAGACAGATAGAAAGAGATAGATAGATAGATAGACGGAGCGAGAAAAAAGAGACACCCCTCTCAGAGACGAAAAAGAAAAAGAAAGAAAAAAAAGAAAAGAAAAAAACTGGGCCGGGGTCTTGGGTCACGGTCTTTATAAGAAGACAAAAAATCAGGGCGTGGTCTGTGGCGTCGGCGTCGGCGGCGGCGGTACAGGACCAGCCCCGAGCAGCTTTACATTGACAAGGTGAAGAAAAAAAAAGAAAAAAAAAAATATGACGAGGCCGCGTGGGGAGCAGAAGGGGAGGGGAGGGGGAGGGGAGGGGGAGGGATGAGGGGGGAGGAGGGAGGAGAGAGGGGAAGGGGGAGGGGGGATGAGGAGGAGGGGAGGGTGAGGTGGGAGGAGGGAGGGAAGGAGGGGTGAAGGGAGGGGAGGAATGGAGGGGGACGGGGAGGGGAGGTGATGAGGGGGGAGGGGGAGCTTGAGGGACAAGGATGCTGAAGGAAGGAGGAGGAGGGCAGAAAGGTAGGAAGATGGAGGAGGAGGGGATGGGGGGGGGGCGGGCAGGAAGAGGGAAGAGTGAGGTTTCTGAGAAGTTGGGGTTTGAGGGCAGGGCGGGGTTCTAAAATAGAGAGGGGGGTTGGAGGGGGGGGGGGGGAGAGAAGCTCTACAAGGGGATGGGATGGAGGAAGGGGGAAAGGGGGGGGACAGCAGGTCTAACCAGTGTAGGAGACGGGGAGACGGGGTGAGGGAAGGGGGGGGAGGGGTGAGGGAAGGGGAGGTAGACGCAACTCCATAAAGGGTGGAGGGAGAGGATGAGGTTCTGAAAAAGGGTGTGGTGGGGAGAAGGTGGAGTTGAGGGAGGGAGGGAGGGGGGGGGATTCTGTAAAGGAGAAGGTTCTAAAAGGAGAAGGTCCAGGATGAGGTTCTAAGGAGTGGCAGAACGGGGTTGTAAATAGAGGGGGGGGGGGGTAAAGGGAGGGGTATGTCCAGATAGATAGATGCGTTGATATTTAGAGAGATGGATGGATAGACAGATATGTATAGAGAGATAGATAGATATGCTGATGGACAGATATATAGAGAGATATAGATATACTGATAGACAGACAGATATATGCAGAAATAGATATATGCATGTACAGACAGAGAGTTTAATTGATTAATAGACACCAAAAATTGGATCATTTTCACAATTAATTTTTCATTCCACTCTAGATAGGTGACCCGACCTTCTACAGGAACCACAAACACAACATGAAATAACCTTAATGATGCCAATTAGATGCTGTGATAGGGTACCAATTACTTAGACGTGAAGGTTACATAATATGGTTATGATGCACATTCATTATGTAAGCAAAAAAAAAAAAAAAAAAAAAAAAAAAAAAAAAAAAAAAAAAAAATGGGTGGTAGGAAACTTATTACTTGTTCAGAGTAACTGTTACTCACCTTCAGTATAAGGAGAGAAACCAGTTTTTTTTCTTCTTCTCTGGTGTTACAAAAATACAATTTCATAACTGGACTAGCTTACTTATATTTTTTTCTCACTCATGTTCTTCTGTTCATCGACGATAAATAGAAATGAATAGGAAAATAGTGATATTAATAAAAATAAATGGCAAAAGATGTCCTTATCTATGTCTTATGCTTATTGCTTTTTCTCTCTTGTTCTTCTGTTCCTCGACGAGTGAAGAACAGATGGAGAACATCACGTGTTGGATTGAAGCTTTGATTTTAACTTAGCCTCAAAGTTTTGTAATACGTGTAAAATTATTGATATATATATTTCTAGTTAACCAGTCAATTGTTTTGTAAGACTTTGTAAGACTGTAGTTCCAGCTATGTTTTTTTCTGTATTCTGAGAGGGGCTTAGTTAATCAATCTATTTCTTTTATAAATGTTTTTTATACAATTTGTAGTATATGATATATATTTTAGTTTGTCAGTCAATGGTTTTGCAAAAAAATATAGTTTGCCAGTCAATGGTTTTGCAAAAAAATATAGTTTGCCAGTCAATGGTTTTGCAAAAAAATATAGTTTGCCAGTCAATGGTTTTGCAAAAAAATATAGTTTGCCAGTCAATGGTTTTGCAAAAAAATATAGTTTGCCAGTCAATGGTTTTGCAAAAAAATATAGTTTGCCAGTCAATGGTTTTGCAAAAAAATATAGTTTGTAAGTCAATAGTTTTGCAAGCACAGGTTTACACATTGCAAGGATGAACGTTGTCATTTAGTTCCATTTTCCTTTTCGTAAATATTTGCAATAATTGTAGATGATACATATTATTAGTTAATCAGTCGGTTCTTCTACGAGGCTTAAATACTTACCGTAGTTCCACTGAAGCCCCCTGTGTAAGTATCCCGGTGTAAGTATCCCGGTGTAAGTATCCCGGTGTAAGTATCCTGGTGTAAGTATCCCGGTGTAAGTATCCCGGTGTAAGTATCCCGGTGTAAGTATCCCCGTGTAAGTATCCCGGTGTAAGTATCCCGGTGTAAGTATCCCGTATTCACTGCAGGGGCGAGGTAGTTGCCGGATTCTCACGACACCTGTCACATCATTCTCTCCACTCACACGCCGCCCGTGCGAAAGGAGAATCTTAATCCCTGCTTGGGCGGAATGACAAGGGCGCTCGAGCAGTTCCCGGCTTCTTGCGTCCGTCTTTGTGGCTTGGAATCCCAGGCTTCTTTGCGCCTCTCCTCGTGACCGCGTCCTTTCGTCTTAAAAAGGAAAGAAAAAAGGGAAAGAAATGAATAAAATGAAATAAAAGATAATGATAAATAGATAATGAATGATGTTAATAAAAAAAGGGCAAAATATGTCCTTATCAATGTGTTCTGTATCGTAGTTTTTTTTTTTTTTTCTTTGGATTCTCTCCTCGCGACGCCCACCATTCTGTTCGCACGTCCTGCTTGTCAGCTCCGAGTCACGCCCACATTCTCTTCAGTCGTCCCACGAGAACCTGCGTCGTGCTTGCCGGTGCCTGCGGGAACAAGCGTCAGACGCGCGTGAGCCCGAACCCCGAGGTCGACCCCGCGCTCCGGCCGAAGGAGAAGAAGCGTGACATACCGGGTCGTCGACAGGCAGACGTCGGACTTCCTGGAGGCGCCATTGTTCGCGGCCTGATCTATGGACAAGTAAGTCTCCGTCGGCCTTGAAGCCTTCCCACGAGCGGGCGAGGGCGTGCTGTCAAGTGAGTTATGGAGTCCTGTCAAGAAGCTGCCTGTGGGCCGTCGGGGAGCTTGCTGAGCGTGACATGAGCGCGTCCGTCTTCATTTGGATGCCGCTCTTCTCCTGAGACGAAGGTGGACGCGCGTGGTTGCTTAGGTCACGCGCCAGGATCGTCAGTCAACGTCTTAATGATCGAAAAACAACCTTTAAGACGAGAAGGAAGGACTAGGCGTTCCTGGGGATTCTTATGCACGTCTTGGCTTCATTAAGAGAATCTTTATTGCTTAGTTGGATGCCAATTATCCCCGGGACATCGATGGAGTAGTGGACGCACCTCAGAACCCTGTCACCTCACTCCTCACACTTCCTCCTCGTTTCGTCATATCCGCGCACTTTCTCTCTCTCTCTCTTCCCCTTCGTCTATTCCCTTTTCTTGATCATCTCCCAGTCCCCCATTCTTCCCAATCCCGTCATTTATCCTCCATCTTTTTCCCTCCAACCTGTATCTCCTCATCCTAGAACACTATCCTTATCCCTACATTATTCTACATAATCTTCACCTCTCATCATTCATCATCCCTATCTATCTACGTCTCCATCCCACCTAAAAAAAAAGACACCAAACCAAACAAAACCAAAAAGAAAACCAAAAACCAAACCAACGTCCCCCCCCCCAAAAAAAAGACCTAACACTCGAACTCGAAAAGCCAAACGCCAAACACACCGAACAAGACCCCCCCCTCCCCACCCGGCACCGCAGACACACGTCACGCAGCCGCCGCCGCCCGCAGACTGCAGGTGAAAGTGTGTGGCGGCGGAAGACTCGCCCGGTTGTTTACGTGCCGTGTTTTCCGACGCTGCAGCTCGACGAAAACCGCCTTCAACAACCGCCTTAAACAACAACACCATGCGAGGTTTTGCAGCTTGGTCTGGATATTCCATTTTGCCGAGACACTTAGCTTTTATCGTGTGTTTTTTTTTTCTCGGATTAGTGTATATGTGTGTATATCTATATCTATCTATCTATATCTATCTATCTGTCTATATATCTGTCTATCTATCTATCTATCAATCTATCTATCAATCTGTCTATCTATCTGTCTATCTATCTCTCTATCTATCTGTCTATCTATCTATCTATCTATCTATCTATCTATCTATCTATCTATCTATCTATCTATCTATCTATCTCTATCTCTATCTCTATCTCTATCTCTATCTCTATCTATCTATCTGTCTATCTATCTATCTATCTATCTATCTATATACGTACATATACATAAATACGACTTTATATATACTTGCATACATATATCTATCTATCTATATGTGCATGAGTTTATGTGTGTGTATGTGTATGTGTGTGTGTGTGTGTGTGTGTGTGTGTGTGTGTGTGTGTGTGTGTATTTGTTTGTTTGTGTGTGTGTGTTTGTATATGTGTGTGTTCATATGAACACAAGAACACACTCGAAGCAAGTAGATCCTTCCAACCGCCACGCCAAACCTGCGACACAAGAAGAAAAACAAGTCCAGTCCGCCTCGCAGCCATTCTCACGCGCGGATTCAATGTCGCTTCGAAATAATGATCGCACTTGTTCGAGACGAATGCCACTCTGACCTCGCCGATGTCCGGTTCAGTAATTACGAACAAGGGAGCGAAATATCAGGTGCCGCGGGTGCCTGGTGCATGCAAAAAGGGGGGTGGGAGGGAGAGGGGAGGGGAGGGGAAGGGACGGAGATAGGCCCGGGGAAGCTCGACTCTTAAAAGAAAACGGGGAAGGGCTGTAGAAAACGGGAGCTTCGCGGGGTGACTAAAGAATAGCAACTCTCCGTGACCCGTACGTTGGGTAAGATTGGCAAACGAGGCATTCTCCGCAAATAGGGATGGATTCTACGTCGAATACTGTATCATATATTGAATAACGATGTTCAAGTTGTCCCTAAAGTAAGAAAACAGAGGTAGAGGAAGCCACGAAAAGAGAGAGAACACCCCGAGAAAAAGTCGAGACGGTGGAAGAAGGGATCGTGTGGGAAACGAGGGAAGGTTTAGCGACAAGGCCACCAGACAAGACGGTACAAGAACGCACTAATCAGTGGCGTTACAGTGACCTCGGAAAGCGTCGACACACACACACACACGTACACACACGTACACGCCCTCTTTTTTTATTAGGCCTTTCTCACTGCGGAAATGGCCGAGGGGGGAAACATGGTTAAAGACATGCTTCCTGTTTCTTAGCGTCTGATCTGATTTGCCTTAATAGTCCCCGTCTCCTTGGCTGGGTTTTTTGGTTCAGAGATTAATCCAGTTTTGACGGTTTCGGATGCGGAACTCGGGCTGTGTCTACCTCGGAAGTTGTTGTTTTTTTCTCCCTCTTATTCATTCTGCTTCTTCTTCTCTTTCCCCTTCCTTCTTCGTTCTTCTCCACCTTCTTGTCTTCTCCTTACTTTTACTTTTTCTTTCTTCTTACTTTTCTTCTTCTTTTTCTTCCGCACCGTTCTCTTTTCTTCTTTCTCTTCTTCCATTTAATTTCTTCTTTCTCTGCTCCGTTCTCTTTACTTCTCCTTCTCATCCTCTTTTTAATTTCTTCTTCAATTTTTCTCTCCTCCTTCATTCTTCTCCTCCTCCTCCTTTTTATTCTTCTTTTCCTCCATTTCTTCTTCTCCCTCTTCCATACGTCACACCAATATTCCTAACTTTAACACGAATCAAACACAAAAACACGTAACTCAATTATATTCTCCACCAACGTGCATTCGACAAGGAAAAGTTGCAAGCTTTCCTACCTCTGCGTTATGCAATAATTGACCATCAGATCCCACGCGCTCACGACTCTCCTTCGCCCAGACTTGCAGGAACCCAGAACCGCGGTGACTTTAATGCTACACAAGTCGTGATCCATCGGTGCTGAAACCCTTGAAGGAACTGCAAAAGATGGAAGTAAGAGGAAATGTAATTGGCATCGGTGGTATGCGAGAGGAACGGCAGAAGATGGAAGTAAGAGGAAATATAATTGGTATCGGTGGTATTCGAGAGGAACTGCAAAAGATGGAAATAAGTGGAAATATAATTGGTATGGGTGGTATTGGAAATATAATTGGTATGGGTGGTATGCGAGAGGAACTGCAAAAGATGGAAATAAGTGGAAATATAATTGGTATGGGTGGTATTGGAAATATAATTGGCATCGGTGGTATTCGAGAGGAACGACAAAAGATGGAAATAAGTGGAAATATAATTGGCATCGGTGGTATTCGAGAGGAACTGCAAAAGATGGAAGTAAGAGGAAATAGAATTGGTATGGGTGGTATTCGAGAGGAACTGCAAAAGATGGAAGTAAGAGGAAATAGAATTGGTATGGGTGGTATTCGAGAGGAACTGCAAAAGATGGAAGTAAGAGGAAATAGAATTGGTATGGGTGGTATTCGAGAGGAACTGCAAAAGATGGAAGTAAGAGGAAATAGAATTGGTATGGGTGGTATTCGAGAGGAACTGCAAAAGATGGAAATAAGAGGAAATATAATTGGTATCGGTGGTATTCGAGAGGAACTGCAAAAGATGGAAATAAGTGGAAATATAATTGGTATGGATGGTATTCGAGAGGAACTGCAAAAGATGGAAATAAGAGGAAATATAATTGGTATCGGTGGTATTCGAGAGGAACTGCAAAAGATGGAAGTAAGAGGAAATATAATTGGTATCGGTGGTATTCGAGAGGAACTGCAAAAGATGGAAATAGGAGGAAATATAATTGGTATCGGTGGTATTCGAGAGGAACTGCAAAAGATGGAAATAAGAGGAAATATAATTGGTATGGGTGGTATTCGAGAGGAACTGCAAAAGATGGAAGTAAGAGGAAATAGAATTGGTATGGGTGGTATTCGAGAGGAACTGCAAAAGATGGGTCAGTGGAAATATAATTGGTATGGGTGGTATTCGAGAGGAACTGCAAAAGATGGAAATAAGTGGAAATATGATTGGTATGGGTGGTATTCGAGAAGAACGGCAGAAGATGGAAATAAGAGGAAATATGATTGGTATCGGTGGTATTCGAGAGGAACTGCAAAAGATGGAAGTAAGAGGAAATAGAATTGGTATGGGTGGGATTCGAGAGGAACTGCAAAAGATGGAAATAAGGGGAAATATAATTGGTATGGGTGTTATTCGAGAAGAACTGCAAAAGATGGAAGTAAGAGGAAATAGAATTGGTATGGGTGGTATTCGAGAGGAACTGCAAAAGATGGAAATAAGAGGAAATATAATTGGTATCGGTGGTATCACGGTATGCGAGGCTTTATGTATTTTGGAATCTTGTTCTTGGTTTGGGAATTCTTCATTTTGTGATTTATTTCTTGGTTTGTCAATTCTTTATTGGTTATTTTCTATTTTGCGAATCATTTGTCGCATCGGAATCTTTTAAAGATATGTAAAAGGTATATATAATTTGTCGTAAAGATTTTTGTTTAATATATAAAAGAATATATATTAAAAGTAGATTTAGAATATTTCGGCTCTTTAACATACATTTATGCAATATTATTTGTTCGTTCTTAGGAAAACCGTTATTATCCATAAAGATAAAATCATATATTAATATTCATATTTATTCATCATCAAGTTACTCACACAACGACAGTCTAACCCAATAAGAATCCTTAAACGTACATGTCTGTATAATTACGAAAGGTTTCTCTTGCACGTGTATCCTTCGTTGCAAAAACAAGGCCAGTGTGTATTGCACCATTTCGTTATAATGATCACTTGCCATTTTCACTTTGGGAAATTTCAAATGCATTCGCCGTTGTACACACGATCGCGTGTTTATGCACACACACACGTAAAGAATTAATGTGTGTGTTTATATATATGTGTGTGTGTGTGATAGATAAATAGAGAGAGAGATAGAGAGACATAAATGTAGAGAGAGAGAGAGAGAGAGAGAGAGAGAGAGAGAGAGAGAGAGCGAGAGAGAGAGTGAGAGAGAGAGAGAGAGAGAGAGAGAGAGAGAGAGAGAGAGTAAGAAAGAAAGAAAGAGAGAAAGAGAGAGAGAGAGAGAGAGAGAGAGTTAATCAATAGATAGATATGCGTGTGTATGTATATGTCTGTATCTCTAAATCCCAAAAAGAAAGATAATATGATACAATGTTGTTCGCATTTTACTGCAATTTTGAGATCACTAATTTTTTCTTCTTCCTCCACAGGTGAGTCTGCATCCCGGAGAACACACATAAAAATTCAAGGTTGATGGTAAGTGTGACAACTAATATTTAGAAACAGTATATTGACATTTCAAATCATCTGAACTTCAAGATAACTTTCTTACATTTTATATACCGGATTATTGCCCTTACGAATATCTCTCCTTGCTGATCTTAACGTTCCAAAATGCGTGTTGTTAGAATTCCTTTATTCGTATTCGTGAGCACTAGATAAAATCACGTACATGTTCCGAGTATTTGCATTAACATTTAGCCAAGGATATCCTAAGTCCCTCCCTTTCATGCGTGAAATTTCTCTGTAATGATTCAATCTGAAGTTGAAAATCGAGTTACCGTAGCCATGAATTCAAGTATTGATGTATTTCTTATCATTTGCTTATTTTTTTAAGCGACTTGTTCAATGTGTGACTCTCCAGACCGCTATTGTGTCTCAAATACCACCTGTCGCTTTGTTTTCCGAAGTCCCCCGTTTGTCCTCAGTGCAGCCAGTTAAAGAAAACGGAGTGTAAAGAAAATGGAAGCCCGTTAGATGGGCGGCCATGACCTGTCCCGCGTCCGAGCGAGTGAGTTCTTTCTCAAGGAAAACTAGATCACCCGGCCGGCTTTTTTTTTTTTTTTTTTTTGCAAACTCGTTATATGACTGACCACTGAGATACGATAAAAAACAACACGAACTTGTATATAGATATTTTCTACGAAGTGTTTATTATTAAGACGCAAACTGGAAAACGAGATACCGCAACTGAATCAGCATTATGCGTGTTCGTATTGCCATGTGTGCCGCCACATGGATCTCAACGCATAAAGTCTCATCAGAGAGATACTGAACATGACATCGAGCGGCCGTCCTTGAGCTGCGCCACATGACCAGTGTTACCAGGTGCAACGCGATACCCCCTTGTAACGACCACAATATCCTTTTTATTATTAATCTAATCCTTCTCTCATCTCTACAGTAATTTTGATAATCTACGTCCTCTGTATGAATGTATAACTATATGCAAATGATTGATGTATGATTGTATGCAAATTTCGGTTTAGTCTTAATACAATATGAATTGAAATACAACTCGATTCGCGAAATGTATTAAATTTCGTCATCACGCTATTTTTTTTAATCCAGTGTAGCCTCTTTTTTTCTTTCATTTTTTAAAAATATACCGATCCTCCTCACCCCTTCTTCTTATCCTTAAAAAAAAACATCTCCTTAAGGCTCGAGTAACTGTCCACAAGGACTGACTAAGGATGAGCTACATCTTTTTCTATTTATTTCTTTTTCTGATTTGTTTTTTTTTTTTGTTTTGTTTTTTACTCCCATCAAACCTGGAGATGGGCGGGATGCTGCATCTCTAGTGCTCGAGGGGGTCTAACTATCTCAAGGTCCCTTTATCCTGGTTTTTGCTCATCGTGGCCAGAGGACGAGTCGCCAAGGAGAAGAAGTGGTCCTGGATACACGCCCATGTCCCTGTGCACGTCTAAGTGGGCGTGTTCTGCAGGGAAGGGCGTGCTTGGTAGGGGAGGGTGATTGTGGAAAGAAGGGAGGGAAGGGAGAGAAGGAGAGAGAGGGGAAATGTGGGAGAAAGGATGGAAGGAGAGAGAGGGGAAAATGAGGGAGAAAGGGTGAGAGAAAGATAGGATAGAGAGGGAAGGAGAGAGGCAGAGAGAAAGATAGGAAAGAGAGGGAAGGAGAGAGATAGAGAGGAGGAGAGAGTGGAGAGACAGAGTAAGAGGAGGAGAGAGGAAGGGAAATAGAGAGAGAGAGAGAGAAGGATAGAGGGTGAGAGAGAGGAGAGGAGAGGAGAGAAGAGACAGAGAAAGAGAGAGGAGAGAGAAATAGAGAAAGAGGAAAGGTAGACAAAGAGAGAGAGAGAGAGAATGTGGACATAAAAAATGATTATTGGATGTCATTCTGTGTAATGATCTGATATAAAAATCAATTGCACAGAAATGATACAAGAATTAAAGTCCTTGCAAATTATTTATTTTTTTACGAGCTTCCTATTGATCTCTGCAACAACATTACTCAGTTACCTTGGAGTCTGATCCTTTCCAGAAGTTAGATAATCTCTCTCCTTCGCTCCCTCTCTCCTTCCTTCCCTCCACCCTCTCTCTCTCTTTCTTCCTTCTCTCTCTCTCTCTCTTTCTTTTCTCTCTCTCTCTCTCTCTCTCTCTCTCTCTCTCTCTCTCTCTCCGTCTCTCTCTCTCTCTCTCCCTCTCCCTCTCTCACTCTTTGTCTCTCCCTCAAAAAAAAAAAAAAAAAAAAAAAAAAAAAAAAAAAAGACACTTCTTGCTTGAAACCTACTAATCTCAACCCCTTTGTTCAACCCTGCTTGCTTACCTTGGACATGCCGGTTTGGGAGCGCCCCCTGCACCCCCCCTCCCCCCTTGCACCCCCTGTCCTGTAATCGACTCTTTGCTGTAGCCTCTTGATGGAGAAGATGTAGTTGAAGACGGTCTTGTAGAGGGTGTAGCTGGGGCCTCGTTTTGGGGTTGTATTTTGGGGTTGTTGGTGAGGGAAATCGTAATTATGGGGTTGTATTTTTTTTTTTTACTAGGTGTATATATTTAGATGTATAAATGGTGTAGTTTTTATTTGGTACGTTTTTTTCTTTTTTTTTTAGGCTGTTAAGTTTGAAGGTTGTAGGCAATGATTTTTTTAATAGGTGTATATATTTAGATGTATAAATGGTGTAGTTTTTATTTGGTATGTTTTTTTTTTTCTTTTTTCATAGGCTGTTAGGTTTGAAGGTTGTAGGCAATGATGCATTTTATGATTTTTTTTTTTGGGGGGGGGGGCATTACATTTTTTTTCTATGGTTGGGTGGAGGACAAGGGAGACGTGCGCGTGTGATTTTATATACATTTTTTTTTCTTTTTTTTTTTTTAGATATTCTCTTCAATGTCTTTCGGCGTGACTCGGCACCTATGAACCATCATCTGAAACGAAAGAAAAAAAACGAAAGAAATAGAAACAACAGACAAAAAAAAGTAAAAAGTAAAAAAAAAAAAAAAAAAAAAAAAAAACGAAAAAACGACAAAAAACGAAAAACGACCGAAAAAAACGAACGAAAAAAACGAGAAAAAAACGAAAACGAATGACACAAAAGGGCCTCCGTCATCCAAAATCTCGCTCGTCTCGTGTCTCCCGCAAGACGACCGCCGCGTCACAGGTGATTTAGAGCCAAGAAGACCCTGAGAACAAGACACTCGTGAAGATTATCTGTCATTCCACTTTGACGTCTTGCTTGGAATCTTCGGGGTTCGTGTCACGGGCTTGTGTGTGTTTGTGTGTGTGTGTGTATATATATATATATATATATATATATATATATATATATATATATATATATATATATATATATATGTGTGTGTGTGTGTGTGTGTGTGTGTGTGTGTGTGTGTGTGTGTGTGTGTGTGTGTGTGTGTGTGTGTGTGTATGTATATATATTTCTCTTCTCTTTTCTTTTTTTTATTATCTCTCTCTCTCTCTCTCTCTCTCTCTCTCGTTCGTTCGATCTCGTCCTCTCTCTCTCTCTCTCACTCTCTCTTTCTCTCTTTCTCTCTCTCTCTCTCTCTCTCTCTCCCTCCGTCTCTCTCTCTCTTTCTCTCCTTCTCTCCCTCTCACTCTCCTTCCCTCCCTCCTCCTCCCTCCCTCCCTCCCTCCCTCCCTCCCTCCCTCCCTCCCTCTCTCTCTCATTCTCTCCTTCTCTCCCTCTCTCTCCTTCACCCCCCTCCCCCGATCGGCCCTCCACCTGTCTCCCCCCAAAGGACAGGCAAGGCCGCAGTATGATAGGGATTCCCAGTCGCCAAGGAACCCGTTCGAGATACCTGTAATTACTTCCATTATGTCTTGTAATTCGGTCCGTCGTTGGGATTGCGATGAGAGGGAGAGGGAGAAGGAGAGAGGGAGAGGGAAGGGGAGAGGGAGAAGGAGAGGGAGAGGGAGAGGGAGAGGGAGAGGGAGAGAGGAGAAGGAGAGGGAGGAAGGGAGAGGGATGGAGAGGGAGAGGGAGAGGGAGAGGGAGGGAGGGAGGAGAGAGGAGGGAGGGAGGGAGAGAGGGAGGGAGGGAGAGGGAGAGAGAGAGAGAAAGAAATAGAGATAGAGAGAGAAAGAAATAGAGATAGAGAGAGAAAGAAATAGAGATAGAGAGAGAAAGAAATACAGAGATAGAGATAAACAGCTGGTTTGTCATTACGTCATCTAATTCGTTCTTTTGCTGGGGTTGTGTTGATGTAATTTCATCTCGACCTTTTGTGATGTTCTTCAATTCATTCTTGAGGTGGGATTGAGACTGATCTCGTGGTGGACGTGAATGAAGGGTTGGAAAGAGAAGAGAAGAATAGAGTAAGAGAATAATAAGAGAGAAGAATAATTGCTCTCTGTAGGTTTGCAAGTTGTGCGAAAGAAGACAGGGATGTCATTTTTTTTTTTTTTTTTTTTGATAGTCAGCATCTGTGAATTTACAGTCTCGAACATTTTTTTTTACATAGAATCATTTAGGTGGAACAATCATTTAGGTGGAACAATGTGTGAATCACGTGATCAGCAGAAAAGGAAAAGTTAAAAAGAAGAATACAAAAATGTATAAAAAAGAAAAAAAAATGCATTTATTGATTTCGTATGATTTCCATGTTAAAGTATGTATAATATATATAGCACAATAGCAAACGACTAAGTACACTAATTAAGCTAACCAGTGATTCAGTTGAAACCGAAATTTACCTTAAAATAGACAATTTACCCCAAAAAATCTCTTCATTTTTTATAGATTAGACCTTAAATTCCCCTTAACTTAACTCACCAGAACCTTTTAACAAGGAAGTGACGTATATAAAACATTATATACAAACCGCATACGAAAGGGCGTGGCGCTGGCCTCTCCTATCTGAGGACTGTCTGAAGGAGACGCAGAAGGAGTGGTTTGTCGCCTTGGATGTTATTTCTTTTTTTTTTACTGACTTAGAGGCGCCGAGAACATCTTCTGAATGCTTAAAGTTGTCGTCGTGTTTCTGCTGCAGGTACGGTGGGTTTGGTCAGGAAACAGAGCAAAAAGGTTGTCTGAATTATAATGGGTGTGTTTGGTTGGGTGGATCTCTATATTTCTCTCTCTCTCTCTCGTATCTGTCTATCTATATTTCTCTTTCTCTCTCTCGTATCTATCTATCTATCTTTCTCTTTCTCTCTCTTTCTCTCTCTCTCTCTCTGTCTGTCTCTCTCTCTCTCTCTCTCTCTCTCTTCTCTCTCTCTCTCTCTCTCTCTCTCTCTCTCTCTCTCTCTCTCTCTCTCTCTCTCTCTCTCTCTCTCTCTCTCTCTCTCTCTCTCTCTCAATTAATCTATATACATACATACATGCATATAAATATCTATCTCTCTATCTATATCTACCAATTTATATATGTACACACACACACACACACACACACACACACACACACACACACACACACACACACACACACACACACACACACACACACACAGACACACACACACACACACACACACACACACACACAACACACAAACACACAACACACATACACACAAACACACAAACACACACACACACATATAAGTGTGTGTGTGTGTGTGTATATACATATATATACACACATATACACACAGACCCACCTAGTACAAGGACCAGGACCAGGCATCCGCGCATAAAGCTGGAATTGGCTCAACCGACGACCTCGCAGCCGCACCAGAGATCACGCTCCCCGCTCGGCGATGACCTCGGCCGCGGGCGTGGCTCCTCGACGCCGACCCCGAAGCCAGCCCCGCTCTCGTCCTCTCTCTCGTTCGGTCTCGTTCTCCTTCTCGTTCGTTTGTTTTCTCTCTCTCGCTCGTTCAATCTCGTTCGATTTCGTCCTCCTTCTCTCTCTCTCTCTCGTTCGCTCTCGTTCGATTTCGTCCTCCTTCTCTCTCTCTCTCTCGTTCGCTCTCTTTCTCTCTCGTCCTCTCTCTCTCTCTCTCGCTCTCTCTCTCTCTCTCTCTCGTTCGATCTCGTTCTCCTTCTCTCTCGCGCGCGCGTTCGCTCTCTCTCTCGCTCGTTCGAGATCGTTCTCCTTCTCGTTCGTTTTTTTCTCTCTCGTTCGTTCGTTCGGTCTCGTTCTTCTCTCTCTCTTTCGTTCGTTCGTTCGCTCTCTCTCTCTCGTTCAGTTTCTCTCTCTCGCTCGTTCGGTCTCTCTCTCTCTCTCTCGCTCTTTCTCTCGCTCGTTCGCTCTCTCTCTCGCTCGTTCGGTCTCGTTCTCCTTCTCTCTCTCTCTCGCTCGTTCGGTCTCGTTCTCCTTCTCTCTCTCTCTCGCTCGTTTGTTCTCTCTCTCTCTCTCTCTCTCTCTCTCTCTCTCTCTCTCTCTCTCTCTTCTCTCTCTCTCTCTCTCTCTCTCTCTCTCTCTCTCTGTCTCTCTCTCTTTCCCTCTCTCCTTTTTATGTGTTGCTCTGGTCTTATTTTATTGGTCATTATTTTCTTGTTTTTGATTGTCTGTCCTTGAGTATCAGGTGTTGTTATCTTGTTTAGAGTATTATATATATACGTTTATATATATATATATATATATATATATATATATATATATATATATATATATATATATATATATATATATATATAATTAGTAATAATTGCACAGACAAGAATAGATGAATAAACAAAAGTCTAGTCTTGCTTCATCTCTCTCTGCTAGTGTTGTTATGGTCTAATTTTATCTTTAATTCGTCTATTTTTTTACAAGGTTCCTCCGGAAATCAAACATTATCATCTAAATTCAATCATTATCCCATTTTTATCCATATGAATTCGATCAATTTCTATTTTTTTCGATCTTTTTTTCCTTAAATCTTAGACATCAACGTCTTGTCATTTAAAAGACGAATGGATGGCATTTTTTATTTTTATTTTTTTATTTATTTATTTATTTTTTTTTTGTGGCGATGACCTTTCTTTTCTGTCTTTGTCTCGACCTTCGTTCTATGCGATGTTCCCGGACTTGGCTGAGGTCCGAGTCCGGTTTTATGAAGTTAGAAGGTTAGGGTATTACCTTTAATCGTATCAAATATAATACAATGATGAGGATGTGTTTACAGACGCCCGGTGTTGAATTAACAAAAGATGACGAGGCTAGAAAAGGAACTATGCAGGTTTGGCTTCAGTATAAGCAGTTTTATTTTTTTGTTTTTATATTATCGTTTTTATTTATTTATTTATCTTTTCTTTACGAATCCTTGAGCAATTAGGTAGCAGCTGCCTTGCCGACCGGAAAATCTAGTTGAGTCCCCGGTGGAAATTGTGGCTCGAGTGTCTCGTTTTCTATTCAGGACAGGTAAATAAAGAGCGTCGGGCAATCGTTCCAACGGTCACGCGCGGCCTTGGCTTCAGATTCGTATGCTGAGCGAGATGTCGAATTAGGTGACGCGGACGAAAAATAGAGGCTATCCTTACAGAATGCTGTTGATGTTATTAGATGACTTGCATTGCGGACGTTTGCTTTATAAGGGATCCCGATGAGATTGATTCGATTCGAAGCTTTAATCTCCACACCGAGAGACAGTCATGCAGTTTCGTCAGCCCGGCAGGGATTCCAGCGATCGCCTTGCACGGGAGGGTCAATCGAGGGCAAGTTACCTCACTCCGACAAGAAGCCCAGCTGGCTCTCCGCGGCTAGACGACTGGACGCATCTCATTAAGCATCGCCCTGACCTATTACCGAGTGTAGGTTATCCATCATTTAAAAAGACTACCTCTCCCCCCCCCCCCCCCCACCACCACCACCACCAACCGATGGCCGCCGCCATTTTCACTCGTCGTTCAGGGGCGGCCGTACTTTCACTCCGCCGCCGCAGAAGATTCACACTCACCCCCAAGAAAACCAGGTCACCTTGCCAAGCCATCCCGCTCTCCCACCCTCGAGCCGCCCGCCCACCGACCGCCCGTCTTTCCTCCCTGGCTCGCACTCTCACCTCTCCATCTGGCGTGTCCTTTTCCTCCTCCGCCTCCTCCTCCTTCTCCTTCTCTATTCTTCCTTTTCTTTTTCTTCCTCCTCGTCCTCATCATCATCTTCTTTTTCCTCCTCTTTCTTCTTTTCTTCTTCTTCTTCTTCTTCCTCCTCCTCCTCCTCCTCCTCCTCCTCCTCCTTCTCCCCCTCCCCCTCTTTCCCCCCCCCCTAGAGGAATACCCTAGAAATACCCAGTCCAGAGAGGAATACCATAGGAATTCCCAGTCCAGAGAGGAATACCATAGGAATACCCAGCCCAGTAAGGAATACCCAAGGAATACCCAGTCCAGAGAGGAATACCATAGGAATACC
The DNA here is from genome assembly GCF_042767895.1 of Penaeus vannamei. Lineage (NCBI taxonomy): Eukaryota > Metazoa > Arthropoda > Malacostraca > Decapoda > Penaeidae > Penaeus > Penaeus vannamei. Next base: position 46,271,301 of record NC_091557.1, read on the forward strand.
CAGTCCACCATGATGTCTCGTTTGACCTTCTCAGCCCATTTTTTTTTTACGTCTCCTTTCGCACTAAACTCCTGTTCCTCGTGTTTAATTGGCTGTGAATCCGGGTCACAGCGCCTTCCTAAAGCCACTCGTTCACTCGTTCGCTCGTTCGCTCGTTCGCTCGTTCTCTCGTTCGCTCGTTGACTGACTCATTCACTCGCCCGTTCAACCGCTCTCTCACTCATTCACTCGCTCGCTCTTTCACTTACTCGTTCATTCACTCATTCGCTCACTCACTCGCTCTCTCTCACTCATTCATTCGCTCGCTCTCTGACTTATTCACTCACTCGCACTCTCACTCATTCTTTAACTCGCTCACTCATTCGCTCTCTCACTCACACATTCGCTCATTCACTCACTCACTCGCTCTCTCTCTCTCATTCATTCGTTCACTCACTCGCTCATTCGCTAACTCGCATGCTCGCTCGCTCACTTTCCTTCCTCCATTCCTCCCCTCTTACCTTCCTCTCTCCCTCTCCCTTGGTCTCCCTCCCTCTCTCCCTCTCCCTCCTTCCTTCTCCTTTCACCCTCCCACTCATCCACCCGTCCATCCAGCCATCCATCCATTTCTTGTCTCTCCGTCTGTCTGTTTATTTTATCTCTCTGTTAGTCTGTTTAACCACCTACTTACCTACCTATCTGTATCTATCTACCTACCTATCTATATATCTATTTATCTGTCTCTCCATCCATTCATCTATCTATCAATCAAAATATCTATACATCTATCTGCCTATCTTTCTCTCTATCAGTCAGTCTATCAAAATATATATCCATCTACTTACCTATCTTTCTATCTATCAGTCAGTCTATCAAAATATCTATCCATCTACCTATCTTTCTATCTATCAGTCAGTCTATCAAAATATCTATCCATCTATCTACCTATCTTTATATCTATCAGTCAATCTATCAATCCATCTATCCATCTATCTGCATATCTTTCTATCTACCAGTCAGTCTATCAATCCATCTATCTTTATCATTTTGCACACAGAGAGAAAAAAAAATATTGGTGCATTGTCTTCGCTTCTACAACCGAGTCCACAGTCCAGCCTCTCTGTGCATCGCTTCATCTCTGTCGTTGCAAGCACTTTCACTCTCGATACTTGCACTTTCTTTCATTGTTGCAAAGTCCGGACTCTCCCAAGCTCTGTGTATCGTCAGGAGAGTCTACGAGTGGTTTAGAGATTTTTTTCCCGGGTTTGTGTGTGTTTCTGTTTGTGTGTTTGTGTGTGTGTGTGTGTATCGGTGTGTTTTCTTAATTTATCAATTTCTCTCTCTCTCTCTCTCTCTCTCTCTCTCTCTCTCTCTCTCTCTCTCTCTCTCTCTCTCTCTCTCTCTCTCTCTCTCTCTCTCTCTCTCTCTCTTTCTCTGTCTGTGTGTGTGTGTGTGTGTGTGTGTTTGTATGTTTGTGCGTATCTTATGATTAGATTTGTCTGTTTTAAAACCTCAAGATTTTATTTTTCATTTTATGTACACCCACACAAACACCCACCCACACCCACAAATACATACGAACAGACATACACGCAAAAAAAAAAAAAAAATGCAATCATGTAATCCCTTTGTCTCTCGTGTCTTTAATCATCACAGATTTCTTTGCGTTGCGAAATATTTCCGCATTCATTCCGAGATCACTTTCATGGGCGTGATTCCAGCGGTCGCACGCCCACGCAGGAGGCTCTCACACCTGTCACCGCCTCTTACCTTCCTCTTCGTCTCCCTGTCACCGCCATGCGCATGATTCGACTCACGCCCACTCACGGACATGCGGATCAGGCACGTAACGCCTCGAGTGATTTTGCTATTCGATATGCCGTACCCCTATTGGCGCCGTGCCGTACGTGCAAGGCCGCGGCGTCACTCCCACGTGCCAGGCTGCACCACCAGCGCCCCATTCGTGCTCGTCCGCGCCACTGATTTATGGACCTCTGTGCGTGTGTGCTTGCCTGCTTGCCTGCTTGACTACCTGCCTTTCTAAAGGCTTGTCTGGGCATCTCTTGATTAGCTATTTGTCTACTTCCCTCCCTTCCTCATCGCTGTCTCTCTTCTCTCCTTCTCTCCCTCCTTCCTTCTCTACTTATCTCCCTCCTTCTCTTCCCCTCTCACACCCTCCCTCCCTCTCCCCGTCCCTCTCTCCCTACCTCCGTCCCTCTCTCCCTTCCTTCCCTTCCTCTCCTCCTCCCTCCCTCCCTTTCTCTCCTCCTTCCCTCCCTCCCTCCCTTCCTCCCTCCTTCTGTAACTCCCTCCCTCCCTCTCTCTCTCCCTTCCTCCCTCCCTCCCTGAATGCCTGAATGCACCACACTTCACACGTGCTTGCTTACGTCATCACCCCCCCCTCCCCCCCCCGTGAGCACGCTTGCCCGATCAGCTGCTCTCACTCGAGGGAAAGAATTAGTCCCGGAACACCGGGTGTGGGGGGGCGGGGGGGGGGGGGCGGGCGGCGTCAAGAATCTCGCGGTAATAAAAGAAAATAAAAAGAATGGAGAGACTATGCGTGTGTGGATGGGCGTGTGTGGGCGTGTGTGGGGGGATGAGGGCGAGGTTTAGGAAGGTGGGGGTGAATGCAGGATGGGAGGGAGAGGGAGGGGAAGGGAGGGAGGCAGGGAGAGGGAGAGGGAGGGAGAGAAGGGAGAGAAGGGTATGTGGGGGAGGAAGAGGGAGAGGGAGGGAGAGAGGGGGAAGAAGGGAGAGGGAGAGGGAGGGAGGGAGAGGGAGGGGGAGGGAAGGAGAGGGTGTGTGGGGGAGTAGATGTGGGGTGTTGGGGGAGGAGGGGGAAGGAGCGGGTGTGGGTGGAATAAGATGCACGACTTGACTAGATCCCTGTCTCCGGGCGTGTTTCAGGCGTCGACCACGACCCACCGCGGCCGGGCGTGTCCGAATAAGCCGGTCGAGATTGTGCGAATAAGCGTTTCGGAGCTTCGTTTGATCACGAGACACGACACTTTTGCCTTTCCTATTACACGCTTCGAGGGAGACGTTTCATCTGGCCGGCGGTCTGGCGCTGAGAATCTCGTGTCATAATATTTGACTGTTATATATCTTGAGGGAAAAGATCCCCAAATATTCGTGGATGATTTTTCTTTCTCTTTCTCTCCTTTTCCTTTTCCTTTCTCTCTCTCTCTCTCTCTCTCTCTCTCTCTCTCTCTCTCTCTCTCTCTCTCTCTCTCTCTCTCTCTCTCTCTCTCTTTTAAGAATGCGATATAGAATAAAATAATACCTTATTATTACCAGTACTATATCTGGAAATAAAAATTCTATTTAATCATTTCCAAAAAACTTTTTTGAGAAATACATTCAACATAAACACAAATTCGAAATTACAAACAAATAAAGAGATACATAAATAACCAAACAAACAAAAATAATAACATAAAATATAGTCGCGATTATCGTAAAACTTTTCTTTTTCCTTAGTCAACGAAATTACAAATAGATAAATAGACAAACAAATAACCAAACAAACCAAAATAATAACATAAAACGTAATCGCGATTATCGTAAAACATTTTTTTTATATTAGTCAACGAAATCACAAATAGATAAATAGACAAACAAATAACCAAACAAACCAAAATAATAAAATAAAACATAGTCGCGATTATCATAACACCAATTTTCTTTTTTATTTTAGTCAACGAATTTCGCATTTTTTTTTTTTTTTTAAATCTTAGTCAACGAATTTCGCAAAATTTCACACAAAGTTTCAATGAATCATTTCGCGGTTCATCTCGAAAGCTGCGACGCCTCGTGCAAGGTACGCGAACGACGACCTCAGCGCCAAGTTCTTGAAACTACTTTTACTTCGGTCTTTCTGGTCCTTTGTTGTCGAAGGTCGCCCGAAATGTGGATAAAAAAAAGAGGAGGAAGAAAGAGTGAGGGAGAGAGGGAGGGAGGGAGGGAGGGAATAGATGTGATAGGGAGGCTGGTCGTGGAGGAGAGATAGAGAGAGAGAGAGGGAATAATGATAATAAAAAAGACCATTCGTAATGTAGAGGAAGAAAGATGGAGAGAGAGAGGGAATAATAATAATAATAAAAAACTAGTCGAGGAA
>NC_091557.1:46285396-46290396 GCF_042767895.1 Penaeus vannamei
CATACTTTCAATACGTACTGTTCTCGGTGTGGAATTATATGAATAAGTGAATAGTCAATATGTACTGTTCTCGGTGTGGTATTATAGGAATAAGTGAATGGTATAGGCGGATAGAGGGATAGACGAAGAGGTAAGTGGATAGATGGACGAAGGGAGGAGTGAATAAGGGAATGGTATAGGCGGATAGAGGGATAGACGAAGAGGTGAGTGGGTAGATGGACGAAGGGAGGAATGAATAAGTGAATGGTATAGGCGGATAGAGGGATAGACTAAGAGGTAAGTGGGTAGATGGACGAAGGGAGGAATGAATAAGTGAATGGTATAGGCGGATGGAGGGATAGACGAAGAGGTAAGTGGATAGATGGACGAAGGGAGGAATGAATAAGTGAATGGTATAGGCGGATAGAGGGATAGACGAAGAGGTAAGTGGGTAGATGGACGAAGGGAGGAATGAATAAGTGAATGGTATAGGCGGATAGAGGGATAGACGAAGAGGTAAGTGGATAGATGGACGAAGGGAGGAATGAATAAGTGAATGGTATAGGCGGATGGAGGGATAGACGAAGAGATAAGTGGATAGATGGACGAAGGGAGGAATGAATAAGTGAATGGTATAGGCGGATAGAGGGATAGACGAAGAGGTAAGTGGATAGATGGACGAAGGGAGGAATGAATAAGTGAATGGTATAGGCGGATAGAGGGATAGACGAAGAGGTAAGTGGGTAGATGGACGAAGGGAGGAATGAATAAGTGAATGGTATAGGCGGATAGATGGATAGACGAAGAGGTAAGTGGATAGATGGACGAAGGGAGGAATACGTTGATGGATAGAAAGATGAATGGTAGATAGATAGATGGATAGATACGGAGTGACAGATACTGACATAATCGCTTATCTTCAAGTCCTCAGTATATCTTTCCCTTCCTTTATTTCACCTCCTGATATCAACATCACATCCCACTCACTCCCCCACCCACCCACCCAAAACCCACCGATCACCCTCCACTCCCCACCTCCACCCACCGATCACCCTCCACCCCCCACCCCCACCCCCACCCACCGATCACCCACCACCCCCACCCCCACCCACCGATCACCCCCACCCCCACCGCCACCCACCGATCACCCTCCTCCCCCACCCACACCCACCGATCACCCTCCACCCCCACCCCCACCCACTGATCACCCTCCACCCCCACCCCCACCCACCGATCACCCTCCACCTCCCACCCCCACCCACCGATCACCCTCCACCCTCCACCCCCACCCACCGATCACCCTCCACCCCCACCCACCCACCCACCGATCACCCCCCTAGAGGACCACAGCATCCCCGACCGCATCATGCTGAGGGAAAAGGATTTGTGGGAAAATCGAAGGATAACGTGTGTAGTGACAGGAATCCACGATGACGCAATATCTCGGATCAGCTGGAAGGAGCGAGGGAGGGAGGGAGGGAGGGAGAGGGAGAGGGGGAGGGAGGGAGGGAGGGAGGGAGGGAGAGGGGGAGGGAGGGAAGGAGGGAGAGGGGGAGGAGGGAGGGAGGGAGGGAGAAGGAGAGAAAGAGAAAAGCAAAGAGAGAGAGAGGGGGAGGGAGAAGGAGAGGAAAGGAGAGAAAGAGAGAGAAAATTAAAGAAAGAGAGAGAGAGACAGACAGAGAAAGAGAAGAGAGAAGAGAATGAGACGCTTCGAAAAGGGGGGATTTGAACAGATTTCATTCACCTCAGCAAAATAACCCCCGATGCCTCTCAGTGCCACCCTCTCCTGCCCGCCACCCCGGCACTCCCGGCGCTCCTCCTGTGATCTACACCCCCATTGTTCGCGGGTTATGCAAATCCCTCCTCTATAGACGTTGTTTAACCACTTTTACGGCCTATTCCCATTCATCGAGGGCCGTTTTCCCGAGCGGGACCTCCATTCACAAAATCCCTAATGAAGAAGATACATGTGACGGCTTTGGCGTTTTGCTAAAGGTTACTGTGTTGTGTTATGGGTATGGCTGAGCACGGGGGTGTTGGCGGCTGTGTGAGCTTGGGTGTGTTGGAGTTATGGGGATATGGGTTTCGGTTTGTTGAAGCGTGTGTTGGTGGTGTGTGTGTGTGTGTGTGTTGGTGTTTTGTGAGTGTGTGTGTGTGTGTGTGTGTGTGTGTGTGTGTGTGTGTGTGTGTGTGTGTGTGTGTGTGTGTGTGTTTGTGTGTGTGTGTGTGTGTGTGTGTGTTGGTGTTTTGCGAGTGTGTATGTGTTTGTTTGTGTGTGTGTGTGTGTGTGTATGTTTGAGTGTGTGTGTGTTTGTGTGTGTTAGTGTGTGTGTGGTGTGATTTGGAAATGTGGCGTTCAAGATAGATGTTAGATGTTTCTTAACCACGTCTTCCCTTGATAGTTTTTATTTATCTATTTATTCATTTTTAACAAGTTAACATCTCCGAGAAGAATTCTGAGATTAATCATTAGCATGACAGAACTTACGCAAAGAATATGTGCTACTCATACAAACATATGCACATACACACACATCCAGACGTGTATAAAAAACAGCTGATGTGCTCTCAGCTGGGGCAAACATATGCACATACACACACATCCAGACGTGTATAAAAAACAGCTGATGGGCTCTCAGCTGGGGTCGTGTTTGGGTCCCTACCGGTATTGTTGTCTTCCGGTGTTGCCATCGCGGGGCTTCTTACTTTACTACGCCAAAGTTTCCTTGACCTTTGACCCTCTTGGTCGCACCCCCACTCCCCCCCTCCCTCTCTTTCTCTCGCCCTCGCCCTCTCTCCCTCGGCGAAGTTGAAGAGGAAAAAGGAACAGTTACACAAAGACGAGAAAAAAGAAATACGAAAGAAAATACTGGAAGAGAAAAAAAACAAAGAAAAAAGAAGAAAAAAAGAGAAAAAAAAAACGAAAGTAGAAAGAAAGGAGAAAAAAATAATGAAAATAATAAAAAGAGAGATAGGAGAAAATATAATAATTAATATAAAAAGGAAAGAAAGAAAGGAGAAGAAAAAATAATAATAAAAAGAAGAAAAAAAAGAAAGAATAAAAAAAAATAATAATAAAAAAAGGAAAAAAATAAAAGAAAAAAGACAACAGACAGACAACCATCTTAACACCTTCCACCGGGCTAGAATCATGAGCTTAACACGCCCAGAAACTTTAAGAAGCTCCCTAAGGTGGATTATAGGCGTTGGTCCTTGAAGACATCGTGTAGAAGACAAATAACTAATATACTTTCAGATTAATGTTTTCTTGATGTTTTAGTGCTATATGATCTTTGATTATCACATTAATTCTCTTGTGTCATTATTACTTACTTCTTGATGTGTTTTTTTAATTATTATTACGTTGGTTTGTCTCTCAACGTGGTGTGGTTTCATTAGCTATGTGTATATCATAGCAAGTTTTATTAGTTTGTAAATTAGGTTTAAATTAGAGGGTATAGGATATGCCTAATTAGCTTTGAATATGATTTCACTAGAGAATATACATGTAAAGGCATAATTTAGTTAGGAAACTAGGAATCTGACATTATATCTCACATATCTATCATAAAACGCTAAACACACAAACACAAACACAAACACACATACACACACACAAACATACGCACACACACACACACACAAGCAGACGTACACACACACACACACACACACACACACACACACACACACACACACACACACACACACACACACACACACGTACACACACACAAACACACACACACACACACACACGCATACATACACCCACACACAAAAACTCACACACACACACACACAAACACAAACACCAAGCACGCAACGCAACGGAACGCAAGCAAGCAAATCCGATATCAATCACCACACGCACGCCCACCGACTACGCCCACAACCCTAACCTCTGCGCCTACTGACACTTTCTTGAACTCCCGGGCGTGGGATGAGTAGGAGCGAGTCCGTGTGAACCTCTGCTTAGAGTGTGGGAACGAAAGTACTTTTTTCGGGGGGGGGGGGGGGGGGGCGTGGGAGGGGGAGGGGAGGGAAGGAAGGGGGGAAAGGGGGGGCGGGCGTGACTTCGACAGTGTCTCATGCTCTGTGGGGCTGGGAGGCGGTGAGAGAGTGGGGGAGAGAGGGAGAGAGAGAGAATTAAGGAAGGAGAAAGGGAGAGAGGGAGAGAGAGAGAGAGAGAGAAAGAGGGAAGAGAGAAGAGAGAGAGAGGGAAGGAGAGTGAGAGAGAAGGAGGGAAGGAGAGGAAAAATGAGAGAATGAATATGAGTGAGGGAGGGAGGGAGAGAGAGAGAGAGAGAGAGAGGGAGAGAGAGAGAGAGAGAGAGAGAGAGAGAGAGAGAGAGAGAGAGAGAGAGAGAGAGAAAGAGATAGATAGATGATAGATAGATAGAGAGAGAAGGAGACAGAAACAAACAAACAGACAGAAAGAGAATCAGAAACAAAGAAAGAACGAAACAAACAAACAAACAAAGAATTAAAAAATCACATTCGCAAAGACAACCAAACCGCTCTGGCCACTCCAAGCCAATGACACTAAACATAGACAAACGACAAACTGCTATAATTTCACTAACAATATACTACGTGGGACTCTTAACATAGCGTTCATTAATCAAAATACATCACGCTCTTTGGCAGGCGTTTAAAAATGCAATTATAGCTACGATCACAATCTCCTTATTGCATCCTGTGCTGACCTCAACCAAAAAAAAAAAAAAAAAAAAAGAGAGAGAGAATAAGAAGAAGAAGAAAAGAAGAAGAAGAAGAAAAGAAAAGGAAAAGAAACAGGTCAACGCTTTTGAAAGGCGCTTGAGGCTGCAGATATTTTAAGAATATCATACTAATAATAAATATAATTATTTTCTGGGATGTGGTGATATGTATCGTCTTTCTGAAATAGAGAGCAATAAAGAAGATAAAAAAATATATATAAATAACCGATGATTGAGAAAAAATGGTTAAAAATCGAAGAGCGATAGGAAGGAAGTGTAAGAATGGGAGATGGAAAG
>NC_091557.1:46295396-46315396 GCF_042767895.1 Penaeus vannamei
ATACCTTTCTACCTACCTACCTATCTATCTATCTATCTATCTATCCATGTATATTTCGCGTAGCTTTTCTGATATAAAAGTAAAAGACTGGAAAAAATATCGAAGCATTCAGACGTCCTCACGCGTGCATGCAAGAACACAGACACGCTAGCACATATTGAGGCACGCACGGAAGTAGGTATTGACAGCATACGCACGCAAACACTCACATGCACACGCACACACGCACGTAATCAGACATAAAGACATGCACACACACACACACGCACACACGCACGTAATCATAAATAAAGACATGCACGCACACACACACACACACGCACATAATCATAAATAAAGACATGCACACACACACACACACACATACACACACACACACACAGACATGCACAGTGAATTGCTCACGATGTGCGTCTTAGGCAATTACGCGTCGGGGTATATACTCCCTCCCCCCCCCCTTCCCCCACTTTTCGGCTTCTATGGCGTCTGGGAGGGGGGGGGGGGATAGCGTGAAGCAATACCCCCTACCCTTCCCCTCCAGCACACCCCCTCCCCCTCCCCCTCTCGCGTGATCCAGCTTTTGTTCAGAGACTACAGAGGCAGTGCCGACATCTCCTTTCGCGGAAATGAGTCGGTGTCTTTGGAGGTGGTCGTCTTGGAAGGTGGTCGTCTTGGGAGGATGCTTGGGAGGTGGTCGTCTTGGGAGGTGGTCGTCTTGGGAGGATGCTTGTGAGGTGGTCGTCTTGAGAAGTGGTCGTCTTGGGAGGATGCTTGGTGTTTGGAAGGTGGTCGTCTTGGGAAGTGGTCGTCTCAGGAGGTCCTTGCGAGGTGATCGTCTTGAGAGGTGCTTGGAAGGTGGTCGTCTTGAAAGGTGCTTGGGACGTGGTCGTCTTGAGAGGATGCTTGGGAGGCGGTCGTCTTGAAAAGTGGTCGTATCAGGAGGTCCTTGCGAGGTGGTCGTCTTCATCGAGGAAAATTCTCAACTTGAGTTCGACGACGCTATAGAAAACGCTTTCGGAAACGAGCGTCTATGGCACAATACGGTTCTCTACCATAAGCTACCATGACACCACAACCCCAAGGACCTCTTCTCAGTTCTTGGCGCATCACCATGACCAGCCCTCGTGATTTCTAACCGTGGACACTTAACAACAGCGATTTGTGTTAAGTGTCAGACACTGTACATGTTCCACTTATAAAGAGTCGTAAATATTCATGTGAGATTCGTAAAGCCATGACCGGATCGCGGGGAGGGGGGTGGAGGGTGAGAGTAGGGGGAAAGGGTGGGAGGAGAGGGAGAAGAGGAAGGGGAGGGGAAGGGGAAGGGAAGGGGAGAGGAAGAGGAAGGGGAACAGGAAGGGTAAGGAGTACGAGAAGAGGGAGAGGAATAAGGGGATAGCAGGAGAATGGGAGAAGGAAGGTGGAAGAAGGAGAAGCGGAGGAGGAAGGGGAACAAGAAGAGAAAGAGGATAGGGAAACGAGAAAAAAGAAGAAGGAGGCGAGAGAAGGGGAACAGGAATCGTGCCATCGGAATGGAGGCGAGAGCGAGCCGCCGCTTCTTCACACGCTCGCCAAATCCCTCGATAGAACGAAGGTCACGTGATTAATCTCCCAATTTCACCACCATACGCACCATGACGGTTCCCCGCGTCGAAAATCATAATTAACCATGATAGCGTTTCTGATTGAACCCCCCCCCCCCCCGGCGGCGTCAACAAGTACTGTGTAATACTAGGGGGTTGTGAGAGCGGAATGGAGGATGGGTGCGTGGTGCTGAATGGGCGTGAACGCGTAGGTATAGATGAATAGATAGATACGTGATGGAGGGATAGGTGTGGTAGACACATGGCGAAAGCAAGGGAGAGAGGGAGGGAGAGAGAGAGAGAGAGAGAGGGAGGGAGGGAGGGAGGGAGGGAGAGAGAGAGAGAGAGAGAGAGAGAGAGAGAGAGAGAGAGACAGAGACAGAGACAGAGAGAGAAAAAATTCCGCATCTGAAAGAGAAAGAAAAAAAAAAGAAATAAATAAAGAAAATCACATCACATAAAGACAAAAACCGAAATTCCCCACACACTTACCCCCCCCCCTCACACGCCCTCCCCCACCACCTCCCTCAATAACCCTCTTCCTCTCCCTCCTCCCGCAGGACTAGCGACGTGTCAGCAGAGATCGATCAGCGGTGGTCGCCGACGTCAGCGAGTCCCGGCCGGCAAATCGGAAGTAGCCGACTTCAACTGCCCGGAAGACTTCGGTTATTACCCGCACCCGACTGACTGCTCCCAGTACTACGTCTGTGTGTTCGGCGGAGCCCTTCAGGAGTCCTGCACCGGAGGACTCGTCTACAGGTAGGTCGCTGGTGCACGTTTTTTGGAAGGGGGAGGTAGATTTTTTTTTTTTTTTTTTTTTTTTGCGGAGATACTTTTCATGTTTTTTTCTTGACAGGTGTTTACTTTTACTTTTTATTTCTCTAATCCATTTTTTTAGTTTTGTTTTGTTTTGTTTCATTTCATTTTTTTCTCTCGTCGATTCATTTATTTATTTATTCATTCGTTGGATCTGTCAATGCTTACCAGCTTATTCACGCATTCATATATTCATGTACTGGCTTCGTCGAAACAGCTCTACCCTTGAACCGCATTCATGTTAACAAATGAAGAAAGGTATGAATGAGAATGAATATCTTCACAATACAAGAGATGTGTTTGATAGGTTTCGAATATACATACCTTCGTCAGAAAGATATATGACGAAGATATATGTATAAAAAGGTCAAATACACCTCTTGTATTGTGAAGATATTCATTCTCATTCATTCCTTCTCGAATATATCCTCGTCAGAAATACGTATTGTATTTCTGACGAAGATATAATAATAAAAAGTCAAATACACATCTTGTGAGGATACTCATTCTCATCCTCAATCTTACATTCGCGAATATGTCTTCGTCAGAAATACGTAATGTGTTTCTGACGAAGATATATTAAAAAAATATATATATATCAAATACGCCTCTTGTATTACGAAGATGGTATATTAAAAAAAAAAAAACCTACTCTCATTCTCAATCTTATATTTGCGAATACATCTTCGTCAGAAATACGTATGTAGATATATACAAAAAAAAGAGTAAAATACATCTCTCGTATTAAAATATTCACCCTCACCCAACCCTTTTCCCTTTCCCTACATCTCTACCCCTTATCACTAAATCCTTCTCTCTCTCTCTCACTCTCTCCCTCTCTCTCTCTCCAGCCACGAACTGCAGACCTGCGACTGGCCACGCAACGTCGTGTGCAACCTGACGCAGGCGGGGTCGGGGGTGTCCACCGTCAGGATCACAGACCCCCGCACGCGATCGAACCCCGTCAGGCCAGTCACTGAACCCCTGACGTCGTCTGTGAGGTGAGGTTTTCTTCGGCTCCGGAAACGGTGTGGGGTTTAGACTCATTAATTAATTTTTTTTAGGGTGGGAAGGGGGGGAAGGGGGTTGGTAGGATTGTCTGTTTTTATGTTTTTTTGTGTGTTGATATATTTTTCGTTTGTTTCTTTTATTACCTTATTTCCACGTTCTTTTATGTTTACCTCATGATTATCTACTCATAATTCTTCCTCATTTTTCTTACCTCATCTTTGCCCTCTCTTCTCATTCTCACTGTATTTCCTACCTCATTATTGCCTCCTCTCCTCATTCTCCTCACTGTTTTCCTCATAATTGCCTCTTCTCCTCATTTTTCTTTCCTTATAATTATCTCCTCTCATTCCTCCTCAATTTTCTTAGCTCCTAATTGCCTCCTCTCCTCACTTTTTTTCCTCGTAATTGCCTTCTCTCTTTATTTTTATTTCCTAATAGTTGCCTCTTCTCCTCATTCTCATTTTTCTCTCCTCATTCTCATTTTCTTACCTCATAATTGCCTCCTCTCCTCATTCGCCTCATTTCTCAGCAGCTTCGACGACCGCCTCGACAACAGCCTCCGTTCGTCCCAGAGTCTACGAGCTTCCAACGCTGTGAGTTTTGTTTGTTTGTTTGTTTGTTTTTGTCATTTAGTGTTTTTTTTTAATTACTTATTCATTGTTGTTGTTCCTTTTTCTGTTACTTAGTTCCATATCTTCGTTGCTTTTTTATTGGTTTGTTCATTGCTTTCGATAACTTTTTTTTTATTTAATTTATTGTTTTCTTTGGATTTTTATTATTTAATTCATTATTTTCCTTCCTTTTATTGGTTTGTTTACTATTTTCGTTCATTTTTATTACTTAATTCGTTATTCTCATTCACTTTTATAAATCAATTCATTATTTTCGTTCATTTTTATTACTTAATTCATTTTTTCATTCATTTTTATCAATTTATTAATCATTTTCGTTCATTTTCATAAGATAATTCATCCTTTCCGTTATTTTTTCTATCAATTAATTCATCCTTTTCGTTAATTTTTACCAATTTATTCACCATTTTCGTTCATTTTTTTATCACTTAATCCATCCTTTCCGTTCATCTCTTATTACTTAATCATTCCCGTTCCCTTTTCACCAATTTATTCCTCTCTTTCGCTCCTTCTCCAGTTCGACAACAGCGACAAGGCCAACAGGCAAGCTCGCTTCTTCAGGGAACAACAGGAACCGAAACAGCAGGTTGTCAGTTCCCAGCGATTCCAGAACCTCTTCACGGACGCGGCGGTAGGTTCCAAGATTCCAGGATTTTTTTTTAAAGTCTTGCTTTTGTGTTTTTTTTAATTATTTTTTATTTTTATTATTTTGTTTTATTATTATTTTTTTTTTTTTTTTTTTTGGGGGGGGTGTTATATTTGCTTGTATTTTTATTTTTTGAATAATTTTTTTGTTATTTTTTTTACTGTTCTTGGTCTCAATTTTGTGGTTTTTTTCTCGTTTTTTCTACTTATTTTTTTTTGTTATTTTCTGTACTGTTCTTGATCTCGTTCTTGTGTTTTTGTTTTTTTCTCTAGTCTTTTAGTCTTTATTATTACCTTTCTTACTGTCCTTGTTGTCCGTGTCCTTATTTATCAGTTTAAAAGGATATAAAGGATCGGAATAAGCAATTAAAGAATCGAAACCTCTTCCCACTCCAGGTCCAAGAATCCAACAGACGCCTTGTCAACACTGCTCCCGTTTTCCCGTAAGTGCACCCAGGTTTATGGCATGCTGTTTGCTTGGCTGAAACTGTCTTGGAATTTACAAACACTTCTTATTGTAATTTCTTGTTTACCTTTTTATGTCTTCTTCCTTTCTTTTCGTTTCTGTTCTTGGCTCCTTTTCTTGGGAGGGAGGGGGGAAGGGGAGGGGGTTTATTCTTTTCGTTTCGTTTCTGTGATAGATTACTTTTTTAGGGGGGGGGGGTTAGTTTAGAATAAATCGTAGATATCTTTTCTTTTAAGAGAAGGTTGTGTATAGTGGTAGATGTGTCTTAAATCTCTAAATCTTTATGAATGATCAAAACTGAATAAAATATCATTCAGAAAGTTCTTAGACCCAACTAGAAAGCTAAATAAATAAACAAGTAGCTTAAACAAATAAAGAAAAAAATACCCCCAATGTATTACATAATTTCAAATCCTCCAAAGAAACTAACACTCTCATGAACTCGTCATTTCCAATTCATAAGCCTTGTAGTACATTCCCGACTCGTATAATAATAACACACACGAGAGATACTGGTGTACACTTTCCCTTTAGATGTTGGTCATGTGCGTTGCGTTATGTAAACAGAGAAGTGGGATCAGTTCTCAGAGTGGAAAGGGTTTGTGTACAACGTAAAGAGAGAGAGAGAGAAAGAGAGAGAGAGAGAGAAATGTCGATAAGTATAGATATAGATAAAATGATGGAGAGATAGTTAGATTGAGTGACTGATAGATAGATAGATAGATAGAGTGATTGATTGTTTGATTGATAGATAGATAGATAGATACAAAGAAAGCTAGATACATAGATACATAGATATATTAGATAGATAGATATGAAGATAGATACATAGATAGATAAATGCATAGATAGATACATAGATATGTACATAGATTTGCGGATAGATAAATAGATACATAGATATGTACATAGATTTGCGGATAGATAAATAGATACATAGGTAGATAGATAGATGAATAGATAGGCAGATATATAAATAGACAGAAAAATAGATAGATGAATAGATTGATAGATTGATAAATGTAAACTTATATATATATATATCGTTCGTAGATTATTTCTTGAAGAAAAATCGTCTCTTTTAGTTTTCTTTTCAACTTTGGAAAAGGTTTTTTTTTATCCTTCCTTTGACTTGCTTTCTCTTCTCTATCTATCTGTCCTTCCTCATCATCACTCACAGTAAAGATAAGGTTGCTGATATAGCATTGTACTGATAGATTTGCGTGCACACTCAAGCACACAGCACACAGTAACCATGACAACACTCAATTCCTCACGAACTTGTTGTCAATAAGACTTCATATATATATATATATAAGACAAGATTAACGTTATAATATTACTATGCTTTAGTTGACGTTTTTTTTTTTTTTTTTATCTCAAGACTACTACTAATGATTCCTTTATTATATGACCTGTTTATCAATTGACACTCCTTTTTTTCTCCATATAATGAAACTACTAACAAGTTTATGCTGGTACCTCAAGCACGCCCTCGGCCCGAAATGCAAGCAACAATAGTCTTTAATGCTTTGTAGATAGATCCGATCGTCTATGATGAATGAGTCATGCGATCAGATCTCATATATAACCCGGATAGAGATCCAGTGATTAAATCTAAAATGATATCGTCATTATCTTTATTTCTAAGGTCATTGTTCTCTTTAGCGTTGTTATTATTATTGTTATGAGCATTATTGTCATTATTGCTATTGTTATTATTGTTAATACCATTAGCAGTGTTATTATTATTAACATTATCATTATTCTCAACACCATCATCTTTATTATCATTATCATGACGATCATTATCATCATGATTATTATTACAGTTAATATCCTCACCACCTCTACATCATTTTCATCATTATCATCATCATATCATACCTGTTTACAATACAACCCTCTTCAGCATCGTCCCTAGTAGAAGTAATATTAGCATCAGTAGTTTTATTGCTAGTATGATCATTAGCATTAAAGTAGTGATTTTAGTAATACTGATTGTCGTGCTGGCTGTAGAAGTGTTTGTAGTAGAAGTTGTAGCATATTGACTGTTTTTGTACATACTTGTAGATTGTATTGGTAAAGTAGATAATTATCCATTTGAAGACTATGCTATGATATACTGTATACAAATATGCAACATATACTACAGATATACACAACATCCCTCCATCTATCTATCTGGTTATTTATCCATCTATCTATGTATCTATCTATCTAACTATCTATCCATCCATTCATCTATCCACACACACACACACATCCATACACTGTAAGAATAAATATCTTTTTCTTTTGCTGCTGTTGTTATCATTCTTACTTCACATATGCCATCAATTAAGGTCATAATAGCAATATTAATAATGATAAGTGTCTTCAGAAGCGATTGAATATCTAATAGAAAAGAAAAGTCCTGCTAAAGATGCTATTTGAAAGTGATCAGTGACAACGTGGACTCTCTCCGGGTTTAAGGACAAAGCCAATTAGTGTGTCAGTCTGCAATGAGCATTTTCATGTCACTTACTTGATATTCATGTCACGGTGTCAAGCGAGACGACTCGTTGTTGCCTGCTCGAAGCGGCCGCCCTGCACACGACAGCCTGCGCGCGGCGTTCGGGCCCAGGGCGAGCGCGAGAGTGCCTGAGCCTGACGCGGTGTTTATGTGAAGGTCGCCCAACGATCTCGAGGAGGGGGCGTGGCCGGGACGCGCATTCTCCTCCGCCCGCAAAAGCCACCTTTACCGGCGAGACCTGACTGTTCTCGACTCCACACCCGACTCTGACTTCCGACTTCCCCTCCAAGAGCATCCCTTTCCCTCTGCCGCCACAGCAAGGTTTTGGCAGGAGTCACCTCAGCACCGCCTGCAGGAGTCCTCACCTGACGCAGCAGCAGCAGCGTCCCCCAGGAATAGCCAGTCCCTCCCCCTTGAATCTCGTGACCAGGGAATAACTCGCAGGCAGTCGCTTCCTCAGGGAGCTTTCATAAACCAGGGCTTCCCCCCCAACGCGTTCCACACGCAGCAGTTTTCTCGCTTCCCCCAGACCAGTCGCTTCCCCCCGGGCCAGTTCCCCCCGCAGTCCCCCGCCAACCCCTTCGGGAACTTCCAGCACTTCAGCCACTTCGGGGAGACCTTTGACACGAGGCCCTTCGCCAACGGCCAGGGCAGGCAGCCTCCGTCCCAGCAGCAGATCCTTTCCAGGCCGAGGCCGCAGGGCCAATTTCGCCCTAGGCCTCAGGTCGATCCCTTCCGCCCCAGGCCCCAGGTTGACCCCTTCCGCCCCAGGCCCCAAGCCGACCCTTTCCGGCCGCGGCCCCAGGTCGACCCCTTCCGACCACCCCCTCAGACCGACGCCTTCCTGCCCCGCCCCCACCCCGGGTCCTTCCCCCACCTCGAGTCGGTCGCTGAGCCCTTCGTGCCGGAGGAAGCCAAGCCTGTCGCCCCGCCCAGCCCCTCCCAAATCCCCTCGCACTTTGTTGTCCCCGGCCAGAGTCCTCAGCGCCCCTTCGACCCAGAAGTCCCTCCTCCGCCCGAGAGGCAGCCAGTCTTCCCTCCTCCACCCGAGAGGCAGCCAGTCTTCCCTCCTCCTCCCCCAGAAAGCAGCCAATTCCTCCCTCGCCCGCCACTCGAAGGGCGCCCTCAGTTCCCTCCTCCGCAGCCAGGACCCGCGTTTCCCCCCCAGCCTTTCGATCCCGAATCCCACAGACCTTTCTTAACCACACCAGCCCCGCGACCCACCACCTTCGCCCCTCGTCACACCACACCGGCGCCTCGCCCCACCACATTCGCCCCTCGCCACACCACACCAGCACCCCGCCCCACAACACTATCGCCTCGCCACACCATCCCCATCCGCACGACCCCAAAACCTCGCCCAACTACCGAAGCCCCACGACCTACGACGCCCCGAACAGTCCCCCCCAGTCCCACTACCGTTGCCACCCCGCGTGCAACTCGTCCCACCCGACGACCCCCCTCCCCCACCTCCTCCCCTACTCGCCTTAACCGCCGCCCCCCCAAAGTCACCACCCCCCAGACCCCGTTCTCCAGACAGAGGTCGACATTCCCCCCCTTCAGGAAAGTGGTCTCGGCCGAGTCCCCCGAAAACGTGATCTCGTTGAGCAAACCGCCTCAGGTCCCTGGCACTGCCCGACACCCCGAACTCTCGCGACTGCCTGCGAGTTCTTCCCAGACTTCTGACTCGATCCCGCCCACCCCCAACCACCTCCCCACCCACGACGACCAGCAATCATCCAGGTACCCCGCAGCACTGCTCATGCGCACCCGCCACAGACTTTAGGGCTGCCAAATTTGGTTTTCTCATAAGCCTATCACATTATTTTTTTCAATCATGGGGAAACATGACATAGATCTTTAAGGTTCTCCATTCTCAAAAAAAATTCTCAGCAGTTACATCTTACTTAGAGTTCTCTGTGAGAGGCAGCACTAAATCTGGGTGCAATAATCTGAATTTAAGAACCAAAAAAAAAAGCATTTCAGCATTATTATATAGGGAGAGAATTGCATACAAAGCATGATCTGAAGCAGACTCGAGCAGTGTTGTGTCAATGCATGACCGGTGGAGGTAGATATATACGTTTTGTTAAGATTTGCTGCACATGTAAGTTCTGTAGTTGAAGTAGTGATGCTTTGCGTGTGCTGTAGACCAATAGTATTTATTAGACCACTAGATCTCTTGATATCAGTTAATGAAATCTTAAAATCTGCATTCTTTGTGGGTTAGAAATACGTTTATGTTAATAGACAAGCTTACAAAGTTAGCAATGTGTATGTGTCAATGCGTTTGTGTGTGGATCTGTATATATATATTTTTTTTGTTCAGGTATGTATGTTTGTTTGTGTGTTTGCTTAGTTTGTGTGTGTGTGTGTGTGTGTGTTGTTTAGGTTTGTATATAAGTGTGTATGAAAATCTTTAATTAAGTGTGTATTTGCGTATTTAATATTAAAGTAAGTATGCGTATGTCTATGTCTATGTACGTGTGTGTACGTATATGTACGTGTATGTATATGCGTGTAAGCACAGGTGTGACGACCCGAATCGCATGCTTCAAAAGACCAGAAATGACCGCCCTTAACAACTTCACAGACCACGCCAGCCCACTCCTGCTCCCCGTCCAGCTCCTCAGCCAACTGTCACTCCTTCCGTTGATGACGCTTTCTACGGCGATCTGAACTTCACTGATGCTGATTACTTCTACTATTACGACCTCTACGGTATGTATTTGAATATCTGAAAAGGTATTCGTTATATGAAAAAAAGTAACTAAGGAATTGGGAACGAGTTGTATTGTGTTCTGAGGGAATTTAGCAAATTATCATTTTATTATTGTGTTCTGAGGGAATTTATTTAATTATCATTTTATTTTTCTTCAAGACGTAGATTACTACGACAACGCTCCAACTGCTACACCTGCTCCAGTCAGACGCCCAGTAACTGCAGCTCCAACCAGGTAAAATAAAGATTCTTTTAGTTAGGGCTAAAATATAAATCGTTTTCTTTAATTATCGTGTTTTTTAGGAGTAACTCATACATTTTTGGTAGGATTTTTGGAGGTATTAAATGTCCACTTACATTATTTCTAAAGCACAAGGAAATTCATATAAAATATACCCATATATGTCTGTATACATAATTAAAACGTTTTGAATATGTGAACTTCTGTGGTCATTTGGTGTGTTTTTCTCTCTTTAAAATCACTTTCTTGTAAATATGGTAAAGACATGTCTAAGTATGATAAAGACAGAGATTTCCCGTATTCATTCTCTTGAACTTGCTCCATTTTCATTTGCAAACTGATTTTCTGAATCTTCATTTTACTTTCAATTGTTGGATAGGCCTACATCTTTGTGTGATTTTGGACTTATTCTCTGTAAAACGACAAAGATTTTTTTTGTCATATTGTTCTTAGGACTTTTTACTTCTATCTCAGAATCAGATTTCTTTCTGCACGCTTTTTAGTATTCATATATATCAGCACTTCGTCTCTTTTTTACCACAAGAATTAAAATCAAAGTAAAAAAATTAGAAAGAAAAATAAAATAAAAGTAAAAGATTCCAAAACTGATCTGGAGTTTGGTTGCTTGGCTGCCATAGCGCGGTTGAGTTCGAGACCCGACCTCCACCGCGTTCAACCACAACCACCACCACAAGTACCACCACAACCACAACCAAACCCCGTCCTCGCACTACTACCATCACCACCACCACCACCACCACCCCCGCCGGTCCTAAATTGAGGCCTATTCCTGAAAGGTATGCGCTGGTTGCCGAAAAAAAAGAAAAAAAAATACGATTCTGTTCGCTGGCTTTGTAGAGGCCTTTTAATTAACTCTTTTAGCTGCATGGTCAGACTGAAGCCTCCAGTTGAACGTGGAGTTTGTTTTGTTGTTTTGTTTAGCATAAAATCGGCAGTTTTAAAGTTCATTAATCAAATAACCAGCGCATGATTAAACCAGATTATGCCATGATTTTCGTAGTTACTAAATCTTATCCAGCCAGCTTGCTTTTTCTTTTTTATTTTCCCTTTTTTTTATTCTTTTGTTTCTCTCTTCATCGTTATTCCTCCTGCTTTTAGGTATGCATTAGAATGCCGTTGGGGTTACGAGATGTAGCATATCCTCTGACCGCTGAATATAAATAAAGATAAACCTCTTCTGTATAAAAAAAAAAAATAAGGTGATTTGGCTACGACTCTCTTTCAGTTAAAAGCTTACGTGTCTCGCCTATTAAAATAAATAAAAAATATAATGGGAAAGTCATTTCTTTCAAGCACAGGGAACTACAGCAACCACGGCTTCCTGTTCCTCTGTTTTTTTTTTGTTTTTTTTTAGAAATTTGCTTGCGTTCTGCCTCTGCCTCTCCCCTGCTTTACACACAGCTACCTTCCGCCAAAGACCCTTACACCCACTACTGCACTGCTCTCTTACTCTCACACTATACTGGTTCTTCATTGACTGTGTTTGTATATACTTTCACACAGATGTGCATACATGTATTCTCATGTATGTGTGTATGTATTTGCATATGTACATGTATATATGTATATTTGATTTATATATATCAAATGCATACATAAATCCATACATACATACATACATAGTATATACATACATACATATATATATATATATATATATATATATATATATATATATATATATATATATATATATATGCACAGTAAATATGTATATAAAATGTGTATATAAACCTCTTAGTTTATTAGAATAGTCTGATAGTTGTATATTTAGTCCCTTGAATGTTCATTTTGTGGCGGTGTTATGATCAACTTTGGATATTCCCTTGTGACTTCTTTCGTATGTGCACAGTGAATGTCAGCGCACACATCGCATGTTTTCTCCGTGTATTATATGTGTAGTTCCTTTTTTGAAAATCTGTTACTCATTGTTTTGTAAATATAGATTCGTAAAGTTGATTGACTGGAAATCCGTGGTGTGTTTTGTTCGAGCCTCTAACAGCTGAAGTGTATATAAGGCTTTTGTGTACGTGTCTCTCAGTATATGTGTGTACGTACGTATGTGCACAGATCCAAGTTCAGTAGCCACGACCGCCAAAGGATTTCCAGTCAGTCACAGATACCTTAGATAGGATTAAAACAACTCACAGCATGATGTCAATATTTTAGACGTCGCGTGGCTGCCTCTAGCTCCAAGTCTTTCTCACGGGGAGGAACTGCAAGAAGTGGATCTTCTCTCCCCTCTAGTAACTCCCCCACTCCCTCTTCCTCCCTCCGGGCGTCGAGCTCTCCTTCCAGGCAGACGGCGTCGTCCTCCAGGAGCCAGCCCCTTCCCTCCTCCTCCTCCTCCTCCAGGTTCTGTTTGCCCTTCAGTACCAGGGACCCTAGGGCGTGGGTCGAGCATCACCTGGCTATCCGGGACGATGGAGTGCCGTTGCCCCTTTCACCCTTATGGTTCATGCACGTCATTCGGCCTCGAGTCTTAGTGGAAAGGCATTTCTTGTGATGCGACTCACCCCCTAGGTCCTCGCAGTGTAAAGCCCCACCGCCTGAAAGAGGCTCATTGCCACAGCCATTCAGTTCTCTCACACTTGGATGTATGCAATTAAAGGCATGCTGGAATGTGTTAATACTGTGCTTCTAAATCGTTTTCCTAATCATGTGTGCATGGCTCTTGTAATCCCTGATTGGTGACGACGAAGAGTAGCATGGAGTTTCCAAATTTCATTGTGTTATGATATATGTATGTATATATACACCTCATTTACCCTGTTTGTGTGCCAGCTGAAATAGCACTTGAGAGCACGTTTGTAGCATGTAAATATGATAATATTTCAGTCATGCACGTTTATGTGTTTGTTATATGTATATCTCTAGCTCTTTGCAAATGTTATAAATATTCAGTCTAACTGTAACCCAGTAATGCATCGGCGACGCGATAAAAGCGAAGTGTCAGTGAGAATGCTGACGGTGTGTTGTTGTTACAGGGACGGTCTAACCCAGCTCTTCGAATTTTCCGACTTTGACTTTGATTCTGCACGCCCTGGCTCCTCCTTTTCCTTCTCGGGCGTCGAGTCCCCCGACCCAACTCCCCCCTCCCGCCAGCAGTCCTTTAGGCAACCCCAATCCCCCGGTGCCGAGGAGGCCGCTTCCCGCCCCCAGTCCCGCTCCCGATCCCAACCCCAGTCCCAGTCCTCCTCCGGGAGTGAAGCCCGGGCCCACCCCGCCCGTGTCCAGGCTGCGATCCCGGCCAAGAAAGCCCAGGTCATTTCCCGCACGCCCGCCAATGAGCAGTTGTCCTCCCAGTCCCTGAGGGCGAGAGCTCCTCTCCCCTCCACCCTCTCCCGCTCCTCCTCCTCCGCCTCCCCCTCCTCCCAGCCCTCAGCCTCCAGTACTCTCCGTGCCTCCGAGTCAACCTCTCGAGGCTCCCCCTCTACTTCTTCTTCCTCCTCCTCCTCCTCCTCCCAACGCTCTTCTCAGTCTTCTTCTTCCTCTTCCGGTATCCGTTCCTCTAGTTCCCCCGAGAGTACCCAGAGGTATGTTGTATAAAAGGTCTCTGTCTAAATGAACCGGGATAACACATCCCATGCTACCCCCAACAGCATGGCGGTTAGTCATCACATACTGCATGGCCTGAAGAAGCATGTGCTCATGATAATTCAGACAGTCTAAAGCTTTACACGGAGACACTTAAATCTGACAAGCGGTTCGACTGTTCTCTCCTTTTCGCATTTTACATCCTAGTTTGCTCAATTTCCCCATATTCTTCTCATTCTGTCGCTCTGTCTAGAAAAAAATCATATATAGACAACAATTCCAAAGCAGATATTCATTACCTAGCAGTTCAAGACTTCTATATCATTAAACATTTCCAAAATCTTACCCTATTGAGGGGCACGGGACATTATCTAATGGATAATGAACAATTGTAAAGGTTTCCCCTCTCTTCCCTCGCCCCTTTTGGTGCTCCAAACCCGTGTGTACAATTATAAATAGAGGAAGAAATAAAATAATGAAAAATCCTTGCCTAGTCTACACGTCCTCGCATCTGGAGGATCGATCAGGAAAGTTTTAGACGCCTCGAACCTACAGACTCCAAGACCCTTTGGTTAAACACCCTTACGCAGCCTTCACACAAGGTTGTTATTGTGTTTACAGCCGAGGACACAGCACAGGTGTCCTCCCGCCGCCCATCTTCAGACATTTTCCTCTTCTGTTTTCAATTGACGATGACTTGACTTTTTTC
Organism: Penaeus vannamei; assembly: GCF_042767895.1. NCBI lineage: Eukaryota > Metazoa > Arthropoda > Malacostraca > Decapoda > Penaeidae > Penaeus > Penaeus vannamei. The sequence continues at coordinate 46,310,295 of NC_091557.1, forward strand.
CCCCGAAAGCAGATCACACTTCGGTTTTCCTTGTTAATGACAGGGAAAAAAAGAGACGACATTGCGTTTGGCTTTCAGAAGGGTGTAGCAGATCCAGTAACATTAGACAGCATATAATGTGACAATGCATGCCAATCATGTCTTGTGATTTAAGAATGCAGTTTGTACATTTATAATTGATGAGCTTTCTATTTTTTCTGGTTTATAGAAATTATGATACATCCATTTCCGCATGTACAAATACACGCACACACAAGATATATATATATACATATATATATATATATATATATATATATATATATATATATATATATATATATGTGTGTGTGTGTGTGTGTGTGTGTGTGTGTGTGTGTGTGTGTGTGTGTGTGTGTGAGTGTGTGTGTATGTATATAATATACATACAAACATATATATATGAGTGTGTGTGTGTGTGTGCGTGTTTGTGTGTATGCGTGTGTGTGTGTGCGTGTGTGTGCTTATATGTGTATGTATGTATATATGTTTATGTATATACATATACATATACATATATATATATATATATATATATATATATACATATATACATATATATAAAGAGAGAGAGAGAATCTTCTTGATTGCTTGAATCTGTACACGCATCTCATAAAGATGACCAGTGCTTAGTGCAAAGCGGATTATTATCGAAATTATCAAAATTATGAATCTGATATTATTGTCAGACCGCATGCACTAGCATAAATACATTTCTTTTTTCAGTTAAATGAAGTGCTTTCTTGGTGGCGGTATAAAAGGAAGAACAAAATTAAAAAACAAGATCAAACATGGGGTTTTAAAATAATATCTCTGACTAAACAAACTTGTATATCACTTTAACCACCACTGATTTTTGAGTGTTGTAATTATTTACGTCAATTTACAAACTATCGCAGTGGATTCAGGTACCAAGGTGATCAAATCAAACCATTTATGAATATAAAACCAAAACAATGCTGATAAGATAAAGAAGATAATAAACAAACAGCATTCTATTTTTTTCGATTTAGAAAGGATTTGAAAGAGAAGTAAAAAAAATAAATAAATAAATAAGAAAAAAAAATAATAATCAAAAGTTGTAAAGAAAAGTAAAAAAAAAAAAAAATAATAATAATCAAGAGTTGTATATGTAAAACCAAAAAAAAAAGGTCATTTTTTAACCCACTTTCCTCACCACGGAAACTGACCTCGTTCCTCGCCCTAGCAGGTCAAGACGCCCAAGCACTTCCTCCACTTCTTCTTCGTCCAATCGCGGTCCCCCCGCTTCTTCCTCCTCCTCTTCTTCTTCGTCCTCCAGTGGCCCCGTGACGGTCGACAACTCGGTGCCAAAGAGGTGAGTTGGCATCGTCTCAGAGACAGGACGAACCTCGTCTTGATCTCATCTCATTTTACCTCAATTTTTCCTTTTTTTCCAGCACCTCGTCGGTTAGTTTTTTGTTTCCAAATTAGATTTTTATATAAGACATGTACGGGTAATTGTAGAAATTCCAATTGAAAGATACATAAGCAGAAATCCGTCTAAATATCAGTACAGCATGTTTGTTTGTCACGTGAATTGATGTAACATTTGTTAGTGTAAATGTCTGAAGAAAGTTCTTTGACAACTTCAAACTCTTTTACAACTTCAAACTCTTATCCTGGGTCTTATACAGACACCCGGGAATCACTAACCACTGCATGAGTTTTGAATTCACTTTGGAACCAGATACCTTTTCCATTCATTGAACTGACCAGGAATATGATTTTACTGTTTATATTGGCACTGTGATGTCATTTCTGATCTTTTACATGGTGTTTACAAGAGTTTTTAAGACTTTTTTTTACTCTCTTTATTCTCTCAAAAGTTCTCTTATTCTGTGACTAATAATAAAACCAATGATTAATCAGAACCTTCCTCATGTTCTATATAAAAATCATCTTGTTATATTATTGTCTAAAAAATATATATATACCCTACCCTTCTCCCTCTCTTTCTATTGCTGTATAAACTATAAAACGCTTGTCTCCCTTTTGGGGTTTTCCTCCCTCTTCTTAAACATCCCCCTCACCCTCCCCTACCCCCCAACCCTTACCTCAAGAATAAATAAAAAGAAAGCATAATAATACCTCAACCTTCGACGAGTCCTTTTTTTTTTTTTTTTTTTTTTTTTTTTTTTTTTTTTGAGTTTTGTTGTTGAGTTCCCCTGGCGTTTGGTTGCAGGAGTAGGCGTCCAACCTTGAAGCCTGTGTCAGAAATCGCTCCCTCGGGTGCCACGTCCTCCGTCGATATCTGGAAATATCCCCCGAGGAGGTAATTCTATGAGCGAAGAGAACCAGTACCGCATATTTTTTTTGTGTTCATTGTCATCATTTTAACCGCGACGTGGCCACTTTTTTTCCCTCTTAGTCTCGCTTGACCTCCTTACTCTCGCACCTTCCATGTCCTCCTCAATGAATTTATGGCGCAGAGGGGCGTCCTCATGGCTTCCCCCCCCTCATGGCACATATAGAGAGCACACATGGATGCCCATATAACGCACAAATAGAAAGAATTACAAATAACTAAGTATTACAAGTCGCGATGCTTTTTGATCTATTAGAATGAGCATGGAACACACGTCTTAGCAGCATGTTTCAGAATGTTGTGTGAGGTAGTTGTCTCCTTAATTAACAGAGGGGGTACTGGTATGTATAATGTTCGGAAATAGTTCTCTTTCTACACATGCATGTGTACACCTGTTTCTGAGAAGAATACGATAACATCTTACCGAAAATCAATTAAAACATAAACATTGCTGGAATCCGATCATCACATCACACAAACTGATTGACAGACGACAGCAAAAGCGTTCATAATATTATACCGACTGTAATGTTATTTCCTTTCTCATTCATAGCCCAATGAACAAACAGAAAAAAAAACATTATACACCGTCAGACGTCGCGGTAACGGAGAGCGATAGAGATAAAATCAAGATTGTTCATAATCCTGGATATACGAATACCAAAAGCGTATGTTCACGTGTACAATTCCCATCAGTGAACATCATCATTCTGTCCAGTTTGATCTAAACTTCCAGTCCTTAGAACGGGCGGTGAATCACAAATACAGACGACTTAAACATACAGGAAAATACACGTAAAACCGGTGTAAAACAGAATTCCAGACCTTGGATCGAATACCCCGAATAACGTAATGCATGATACACTATAAACAATGTATTGGAATGCCAGTTCATACCCTACACAGTGTAAATAGATAGGCCTGACTTGTATATACACTCTCTGTAGTACTGTAGATATGCATGGGTACACTTATAGAGTCGCTCTGTGCTTGCTTACTAATAAATCTTCAGACACAAGTGACAAGAGAAAAAAAAATCAAAATCGTTTTTGTACAATTTTGGAAAACATGTATAATGCTTTTATATATATACATGTTCGTTTTTTTGCACAGTTTTGGGAATATGTATATTGCTTTTATAAATAAATACATGTTCGGTTTTAATCAATGTATATATATTTTTTTAATAAGGTTTTCTTGTAAAGATTTGTAAAGCAAGACATTTGACAAGAAGTGCAACGATGCTCGCTTCCATCGGTGAGATTGAATAATGTGACTTATAGCATATTGCTTTTAGTGCATATTTTGCATGCGATAGCAGTTGTGTTAGAAAGGTAGCCATGTAAACGAGCACAGTAGTTTTTGGTAGTTCCTTTTGAGTGGATTTCAACGAGCAGATCTGAAGGTAAGTTTGCTTTACGGTTTCCAAAGAATTCCATAGTCTAAAAAAAAGTATTAGATAACCAACTTAAGTTTTTATTTTTTTTTCGCTAATGATTTAATACCACCGTCCTATTTTTTTGCACTATAAGAGGCCTGATTCTTCTTCCCCAGAACGTAATATCAACACTAATTAAAGTCCGAAGCTTCCCTTTATCCAAGCTGCCAACTCACCCATAAAGTCTGTAATTCACTAAATAGGTTCTGCTCTTAAATGACCCTCTTCCTCCCCTTAACTAAGACGAGTAACTGCTTTAAAGGCAACTTAGATGAGTGCTTCTGTGAGCGCGGAATGTATATAAATATAAGAATCAATTAATGCAGATTTGTGAAGTAGATTTTATATGTATACGTGCATCGTTAATATATATATATATATATATATATATATATATATATATATATATATATATATATATATATATATATATACATATATATATATGTATGCATACATATATTCATATGTATATATACATATATATAATCTATATATATATATATATATATATGTATATATATACATTATATATATATATATATATATATATATATATATATATATATGTATATATAGATTATATATATATATATATATATATATATATATATATATATATATATATATATATATATATAATGTATGTGTATGCATGTGTTTTCTTGATATGTACATACCCAAAATTCGAGTTATCTTATTTCTACACACATTATGACACAGCACATAAACTAACCCATAACCCCCCTCCCCCTCCACCCCAGGCCAGCCCCAGTCCGACCCCAGCCCCCCGTGGACACCAAGGCCACCAAATGCGACCCCAAAGTGTGTGTTCTCCCAGACTGCTACTGCGGCGGAAAGGACATCCCAGGTAGGCGAAAAGGGGTTGACGTCAGTGGATGAGGGTCCTGGAGTCATGATATATTTTACGTCTTTATATGTATTTTTAAGGATCTTTTTTTCTTGATACGGTATTTGATAGATAATTTAGATTCTTTTCTTGCTATTTATTACATATCGATTTGTTATATAGTGATAATTTTGGTATAATTTTAAAAACTGATCTGCTATAAAGTGTCATTTGTTTTTCACTGAACATCTGTGTCAAATTGTATTTTTTTTACGAAAGTATGAGGTCAAAATAAGTATGCTTGCTGTATGTTATATTGTGTTAATCTGTATTCCAGGTCTTGCTATTATCATGTAAGTTAGTACCTTGGGAAACGTTTAGAGAATCAAAAATGTTTAAATATGATTCTTGATGTTTTTTCTGTTTTTAATTTCTTGTATAAATAGTAGATCAGTGTGACTGTACGAGTG
>NC_091557.1:46320396-46342896 GCF_042767895.1 Penaeus vannamei
TTTTCTCCTTTTTCCATATCCTTTTCTTCCCATTCTCCTTCCTTCTCTTAAACTTCTCTCCCCTTTTTTCCTTTCCCCACTCCAATCGCTCTCTCTCCCTCTTCCTTTCCCTCCTCCTCTCTCTCTCTCTCTCTCTCTCTCTCTCTCTCTCTCTCTCTCTCTCTATCTCTCTCCTTTCAACCCCATGCCTTTCTATCCTCTCCCTCCCCTCCCACCCCCTCCCCATTCCCTTCGTGTTCCCTTCCCTCCCCTTCCCCCTCCCCCATTCCCTTCCCTTCCCCCTCCCCATTCCCTCCCCCTCCCCATCCCCATTCCCCCCACTCCCCTCCATTCCCTACCCCTCCTTCCCCCTCCCCGACCCCTTCCCTTCTCCCTCCCCATTCCCCCCCCACGCCCTTCCCTCCCCTCCCCCTTTCCCCCTCCCCTTCCCTACCCCTCCTTCCCAACCCACCATCCCCCACCCTCCTCTTTCCAACCTAAAACCCTCTTCTCTCTCTAATCCTTTCCTCCTCGCCCACAGGAGTCTGGCAAGTGCCCATGGTGATGTGGCAGGACCTGACTGGCGGCCGTTGCTCCATGGGCGACGCCTGCACCACGCCCCCCGACGCTGAGGGAGTCTACAAGATGCTGATCAAGAACTTCGAGAGACACTATACCAGCAACAGGTGGGTTTCGAGAGTGGTGTGGTGTTTCCTTTTTGGTGTTTTCTCTGGTTGGGTATGTATGTTTTGATGGTAATGTTTCAGGTGGTGATGAAAAGGTGATGTTGATAGATACGGAGACTCCTCAGTGCTGTTATTATCATTACTTTCATTTCTACCGTAATCAACTTCATCTTCTTTCTCCTGCTCCTCCATTTCATTAACCACATCCTCATCATTATTTTCATGCACCTTCTCTTCCTCCTCATCCTCACCACCACCACCACCATCATCATAATCATCATCATCATCATCATCTTCATCATCTTCACCATCCTCATCTTCATCCTCATCCTCATCATCACATTATCATCATCACCACCACCTCCATCATCATCTTCCTCCTCCTCCTCCTGCTCACTGTCATCATCACCACCATCCTCATCATCGTAATCCTCCTCCTCCTCCTCCTCCTCATCATCATCATCATCATCCTCTTGATCATCACCACCACCCCCAAACCTCCTCCTCCTCATCACCGTCATCATCACCACCATCCTCATCTTCATCATCATCATCATCCCCACCACCATCCTCATCTTCCTCCTCCTCCTCTTCATCATCATCATCCAGACAAAAAAAAAAAAAAATAAAAATAAATAAAAAAATCCCCCAACCTCACCACTCACCCCCATTGCAGGGCTCCCTTCGGCCTGTTCTACCACGCCGCTTGGTTCACCACACCTCACCACAAGGAAGGGTTCATCGCCTTCCTGGACACCATCACCGCCATGGACGACGTCTGGCTCGTCACTAACTGGCAGCTCCTCCAGTGGATGCGCGACCCTCAGCCCCTGAGCACAGTCAAGAACTTCCCTGCGTTTGGCTGCAATTACCCAGTAAGTTTGGCATAACTGTTTTATTTATTTATTTATTTATGATAATAATAATAATAATAATAATATTTATTATTATTTTCATTATTATCATTATTATTGTTTTTATTATTATTGTTATTTGAGGGGGAGGGAGACTTCCTTTTAAATAATCTTCGTGTGTTTTTCTTTCTTCTTGTTGTTTTTTATTGTTATTGTTATTCTTTTTTAGAGTTCTTATTCAAAGTTTGGGAGATGATATTCCTTCCAATTGGGGAAGTTTTTGAGAAATTTGAATTACTTTTTTTTCTTTCTTTCTTTTCTTCCTTCATCTAAGATTAATTCTTCGTGTCTCTTGCCTCCACGATTTCCTTTTTCTTTATTATCATTCATTCCCCTCCATTCTTGCTTTCCATTTCCTATGTCCGTCGATTCGAAGCCGTTGACGATGCCATTGTCACGAATAAACGTAAATGAGTATCGAATCTATTTCAATCTCTCTTCTTGTGCCTCATTTTACGTTCTCCGTTTGCCTCATTTACGTTCTGTTTTTTGCGTCATTGTACGTTCTTCTTTTGCCTCATTGTACGTTATTCTTTTGCCTCACTGTACGTTATTCTTTTGCCTCATTTTACGTTCTCCTTATACCTTATTGTACGTTATTCTTTTGCCCCATTGTACTTTCTCATTTTGCCTCATTTACGTTCTGTTTTGGCCTCATTGTATGTTCTATTGTGGTCTCATTGTACGTTCTCCTTTTACCTCATTGTACGTTCTTCTTTATCCTCATTGTACGCTCTCATTTTGCCCCAATGTACCTTCTCCTTTTGCCTCATTGTGTGTTCTCGTTTTGCCTCATTGTACGTTCTATTATGGTCTCATTGTACGTTCTTCTTTTGCCTCATTGTGTGTTCTCGTTTTGCTTCAATGTACGTTCTCGTTTTGCCTCATTGTACATTCTCGTTCTTCCTCCTTGTGTGTTCTCGTTTTGCCTCATTTACGTTCTGTTTTGGCCTTATTGTACCTTTTCCTTTTGCCTCACTGTACACCCTTCTAACCCCGCCCTCCTCTGCCCGCAGGACCGCAAGCGTTGCACCAGCACCAAGGTCTGCAACGTCTGGCACAAGGGGGGCGTACGTTACATGCGGACGTGCCAACAGTGTCCCGAGAAGTATCCCTGGACTGGCAACACCGGCGTCAACAGCCCCCTTAACGATCTCTAAAGAGGACCCTAACTTATTGCCCCATCTCACGACTGTGATCTTGTGATTTTTTTCGTCCGAGCTTGTCGTTTCAGGACCACCGGGGGTCGTCGGAGGTCGTCGAAGTATGGCCAGGAGGAGAACTGTTTACGAGGAAGTTATCGTGAAATTGGATGTTTTTTTGGGGGGATAATCTTATCGTATGTAGAACGACCCCGTGCTTCTGAACGAACATGATGTGACGGCACACGACTGAACGCCTATTACGCAAGGTTAATTAGGTTTAAGCACCTGTGTTAAAATATTTCGAAATCATTGCCATTTTACAATCGGAACAAAGAGAGGCCCTTGTTGCCCTTAAAATACGTGTTTCATGCCCACGCAATCATTCTTAAACACTTATACGCTTTACTTAGTTTGGTAAACAGTGCAAACTCCTATGGAGTCCTTTTTATTAGAACGTAATTTTTTACATATTCACAAAAAATCGCAATAAAATACAAAAAAGAGCTATCCACACACAACTATTCCATTTGCAAAAGTGGCATGAAGCAAGTCCTCAGTAAACTTCCTTTTATTGTAATATTTTGACCCTTAACCTTGGCGATATTAAAAGTGTCATTGTCAGCCCTTGTTAAACTGCACAACGTTCGAGTAATTTTCATTTTCAAGATATAGAAGAGAATGAACTTTATTGAACTTAAGTAAAAGTATAAAGAGTCTGGTAATGTCACACACAATATAGACTAAGAGATGTAGATATGTATATAGACATTTCATTTTACATGTTATAACTGTACCCTTGAGCATATGGTTGAAAAAAGAGATGTTCTGGCTATATCAGTGCAATAAATAATAAATATTAGCTCCGCTCTATATTAGATACTTCCCCGAAAACTAACTAACCCCCATCAATATTGGACTGTAGAAAGGTACGTTGCTCTACTGGCATTCCTTATAAATATTTGTTCATGTTGACGTATCCCTCCCTTTTTTATACACAAGATTGATATTTTTGTCAAGTATACCTTTTAAAAGATTTTTTTTACGATTTATTTTTTTGTTTGTTCGTTCCTTTTTTCTCTCTATTTCTTTTAATTTCTTCCTTTGATTTAATGTGCCAAGGGAGCACTTATGTAAAAGGTGAAGACGCTGTGGAAAATAGTTTTTGTTTTTATGGCGTTGGTGTGTAGAAGGACCGATTAAAAAAAAACCCTCAGGGCTGAGGTTTCACGCACGCGAGACGGAAGCTGACGACGGAAAAGTTATTCATAGTTCCCCCTGTGAAGTCACGTGGTTTATAGCACCATTTTCTTTATATTCGTGATCCTTCGGGTTAAACTTGAATGACTTTCCTGCGCTGGAGGAAAGTATTACTATTGTTATTTCTGTATATTTTTTTTCTGTTTTTTTAATATCCTGTTTGTAATTTCTTGAGCTACCATACCTCAAGAAAATATTCACATTCAGATTCGAGTAATAAAAACATCTTTACTCATGAACATAAACATCATTTGTTATGCAAAAAAGAACAAATTTCCCCTTCTCTAACTGTGACGTTAAACAGAATGAAATATTAATAATTTGTATATTAAAAAAAAATAAAAGATCAAAGAATCATATAATGGAAGGGGCATCTTTCTTGCTCCCGAAAATAAATGAAAAATTCAACTGATAAAATGAATAAACTTTTGTTTCTATACACTTTCTTTTATTTACCATTGTGAGATCAAAAGGTCCTTATGAAAATTATTTACATTATGTAGCAAAATTGCTACATAATATGCACTTTCATAAGTATTACAAATGTTATGTGCGTATATTTCACACACATAAAATATGCATACATAAGTACACACACACATATACACACACACACACATATATTTGTGAATATATTTGTACACGCACACACGCACACACACACACACACACACACATATTTATATATATATATACATATATATATATATATATGTATATATATATATATATGTATATATATACATGTATATGTGTATATATATATATATATATATATATATATATATATATATATATATGTAATATATATTATATATGTAATATATATATATATATATATATATATATATATATATATATATTCAATTACAGATACATGTATACATACATACGTACATATATATACACATATTTATACATTTATATAGATATAGATATATATGTGTGTGTATTGCAGACATATAAAACTACCGTTACGATGAAAAACCCTGCAACTCAATGACTAACTAAAATGTGGCATTGCCAAATCTTTTTTCTTTCATTCTTATATTGATTAGGCCGAAACAAGTCCCATATTCTTTAGTTAAGTGCCGAAAGCTAAGAGCCATTTTTAACTGGTTCTCAAAAATCTGGAGCTCCACTTTTTCCCCTTGCCAATCAAGAAAAATATGATTGGTTAGCATCCAGCTCCTAAAATAAGAGTTATGAATGAATAAAGATGAAAATTTAAGGAGCAAACAAAGGGTAATTTGTTTTAATGATAAACGTAATATATCTATTTCTCTTATTTATTATTATTATTATTATTGTTATTATTTTGGCGATGATAACGTAAATTATGTTTCATGTTTTGCGTTTTGTGACCCTGAAATAATAAACTTTTCAGCGTTGCGATCGACATTTCCACAAAGTCGCTAGAATGGAGTCAAAAAACTGCTAAACATAGGGGTAAAAATTCCTCATTTTTTCCGCTGAAAATGATTCATGAAATAGCTAAATATTTTCCGCTAGAAAAAAGGATGTTAAAAATCGCTAAACATAAAGGGCAAAAACGTCACATTTTCCTGCTAAAAAGGGACTAAAATTCGCTGAATATAGAGAAAACGTTCAAGAAATTTATCGCTAGATCATATCTCAAAATCTAGCGGGAAAATCGCTAAAATGGCAACACTGGTTGTCTTCCATACCTCGACGTTCGAATTTCCAAAGAAAAACAACCCATTAAAGCCTTCACTTCGCCCAAACCTACAACATCCAACGAGTTTATTTCGATTTTAACACCTCCTCTACATGTAAAACTTCATTACTAATGTGTTAAGAAAGAAAGGTTTCTACATGTATAACTTCACAGAGCTTAGGAGGCATTTGACCGCTTCTAAATATATCTTTTGTCAGAGATGCTTGTATTTCTGACGAAGATATAATCGGCAACCATTCAGATACATCTCTTGAAGAGAGAAAATGTTCATTCTATTCATGCCTGTTCTATTTTTATCCCAATGAACACTGTTCAGAGATTTCCCCGTTTATTTAATTTTAGATAATGATGATAATGATAATAATGATAATAATAATGATGATAATAATGGTAATAACGATAATAATAATGATGGTAAAAGTAATGATAATGTTAATAACTATAATAATGATAGTAATAATGACAATAACAATAATAATTAATAATAATAATGATAATAAAAACAATGATAGTTATAACAATAATGATGATAATAATCGAAATACTATCAATAATGATAATCATAATAATGACAATATTGATAGCAATAATAACGATAATAAGGAATAAGAGTAAACAGACATATTAATAATTCTTGAAACACACTCGACCTCTTTAGGGAACCACTCAGTTCAAGTTTGTTTTGTTGTTGAAAGGTAAGTATATAAGTAGATAATAACTTTTTAAAAGATTTTAGAGAATAACTTGATAGTTTGTCTAAGTGGCTTTTGAACTATTCGGCATTTCATTTTTGTAAACTTGTTTTTGAGCTTTTAATTTCCCACAATTCAAGTTCAAATTCACTTCATTAACTTTAACCCACTTTTTAATTACTCTACGTGTTAATTGAAATATATTCAGTCCAGTGATTAATCTTCAGTGATGTCACTTATGAAATTGGGTTAATGATGATTCTTTCGTTCTGAAAGTTATAATTGTTGTAGAAAGTAAACAATCAGTCTCAAAGTTATATTTATAATCCTACTGCCAATTTGGACTTGTAAAAAAAGTTGTAGGTCATTAATTAAACTTTCTAGCAAAAGATGCAAATGGCTCAGTTAATTGTTGAATTTGTATATTGATATGTTTGTACTTACATTATGCAACATATCTATCTACTATGTCTATTTGTATACCTGTAACCATGTATTTGTCAATTCATATTAGGCTCGTTTGCTTAAAGCATATCCATGCATATGTCTGTATCCCCCCCCCCCTCTCTCTCTCTCTCTCTGTCTATCTACATCTTCTATCTCTCTTCTCTCTATATATATCTATCTCGCCCTTCATTATTTCTCTCTCTCATATATATATAAATAAATATATATATATATATATATATATATATATATATATATATATATGTATGCATGCATGTGTTTATGTATGTATATATATATGCCTGTATATATATATAGATAGATAAAGAGGGAGATAGACAGATATCTGTACATGTATAGATAGATGGAGATATATGTCGGTTCATATATATATATATATATATATATATATATATATATATATATATATATATATATATATATATATATACATATATATGTATGTATATATTATGTTTTTAAATATATATATATATGTACATATAATACATATATGAATATATATATATATATATATATATATATATATATATATATATATATATATATATATATATATATATGTTCATGGTAACAATGAAATGCATTGGCGTATGAGGGGCCAAGTGGGGAATCCTTTGCTACTCCGTCTGTTTGGGTATATAGATCATTATCATACGAAAATACAGAGTGATGAGTTACAATATGGAGTAACTTTTTGAAGCTATCTTTAGTTAAATCAAATTTGAATGAGATGGGCGGAGTTTATGAGCATAATAATGAACATAATAATAAATATGACTGATTAATCCAATGCCCACCTGAATGCAGACCTACTTACTACCCACGATATATTGATGGTACTTTTGTTATGTTCAAACACCCTTCGCACGTAATTTTTTTCTGAATTATTTGAACTCTAAACACCAGAACATTGAATTTACCTGCGAAACACAACAGAACAACCAATTATCCTTTTTAGACATGTACACCAATGATAATGTACGTTTTCACACTAGTATTTACCGTAAACCAAGCTTACTAGCCTCGGCCTTCATTTTTTTTTTAGCAATATCCTTACATTTGCAAAATAAACAGCAGAAAAACACTCATCACTTGAGCCTGCAGCCTGTGTAGCAATTGGCTGTCCTTCCATGACGAAATTATTATTTTTTTTTATTTATTCATTATTATTTTTATTATTATTATTTTGTAAGAAAAGGTCATCCACTGTATTTGATATAATTACAAAGACCTTTCTGTGTAAAAAAAAAAATATCGAATCCACCTACTGTATCAACAGTAAAAAGAGATCATTGATATGTGAATCTGCCATTTATGAGGAAATTAAGCTTTGAAATCAGAAAACAATTCACGATCCTTCTACAAAACAATTACCCTTAAATAAAATTCACGATTTGTCTTTAGCAACTTCAACACTATTGCAAACTTATTAAAACAGCATACGAAATGTCACACCAACTTATGTCCTAATGTTGTTTACTTATTTACCTGCCTTGAATGCCAAGCCAGGTACGTGGGATCAACCTCACGATGGTTACGCCACCGCATATTGGAACATAAAGGTTTGTCATTTCGCAATGGACTTCCACTGAGCAGACCATCATTCTCGGTCATAAGAGAACACTCTCACAAACACTCACATCCTTTCTCTAAAACACACACACACACACACACACACACACACACACACACACACACACACACACACACATATATATATATATATATATATATATATATATATATATATATATATATATGTGTGTGTGTGTGTGTGTGTGTGTGTGTGTGTGTGTGTGTGTGTGTGTGCGTGTGTATGTGTGTGTGTGTGTGTGTGTGTATGTGTGTGTGTGTGTGTGTATGTGTGTGTGTGTGTGTATACATATTTATCTTTTTCTTTCTCCAACTTTCTTTACCTGTCCATTAATCTATCTATTGATCTATCAGTATCAACAGCAAATCATCCATCCCATCAAAATATATCCAAAATATATCCAAAATATATCCAAACATTGTTCAGCCAACAGTGCTTTAAAAGTTATGATTGATGTAAACTCGCTTAATAATGTTTGTTCCATGTTCACATCACCTGCCTGAACATGAATCATTAATACATCATTCTCACTAACAGTAATTATGTGTCTCATTATTACTTCTCTTATCATGATCGTTTTATCATCATCATCCTTGTTCTCATTTTTTTTTCTTATTTTTATCTTTTGTTCTTAACTAACATACCTTGTTCCAGAAAGGTTTATTGTGTTTTCTTCCTGTTTTCTCATTTTTATTGTTTGTTCTCCCTTCCCAACCCCTCTTCTAGAAAGGTTTATTCTGTTCTCTTCCTCTTTTTCTCATTTTTATCGTCTGTTCTCCTATTCCCTCTTCCAGAAAGCTTTACCATGTTTTCTTCCTCCTTTTCTCATTTTCATCGTCTGTTCTCTTTTTAATTTTTTTATTGTCTGCTCTCCCATTTTCTCTTCCAGAAAGTTTCATTATGTTCACTTCCTCTTTTTCTCATTTTTATCGTTTGTTCTCCCTGTCCCCTCTTCCAGAAAGTGTTATCCTGTTCTCTTCCTCTTTTTTCATTTTTATCGTTCGTTCTTCTCTTACCTCTTCCAAAAAGTTTTATCCTGTTCTGTTCCTCATTTTCTCATTTCTATCGTTCGTTCTTCTATCTCCTCTTCCAAAAAGTTTTATCCTATTCTCTTTCTCTTTTTCTCCTTCTTATCGTCTTTTCTCCCATCCCCTCTTCCAGAAAGTGTTATCCTGTTCTCTTTCTCTTTTTCTCTATTCTCTATTCTCTTTTTCTCATCTTTATCGTCTTTTCTCCCATCCACTCTTCCAGAAAGTGTTCTGTGTTAGGCATTTGTTCCTGTATTGATTTCTCCGTCTCGCATCTCGCAAGTTTCTGCATCCTCCTGTTGTTCCTTTTGTTCAATTTTTGTTCAGTTTCGCGTGTTTTGCCAGTTGGGAATGGGAAGGAGACACGTGTGTGTGTGTGTGTGTGTGGGAGTGGGTGTGTGTGTGTGTGTGTGGGGGGGGGGGTTGGTGGATGTGTGTGTGGGAGTGTGTGTGTGTGTGTGGGTGTGTGGGGGGGGTTGTGGGGGGGGGGGATGGGTGTGTGTGTGTGGGAGTGTGTGTGTGTGTGTGGGTGTGTGGGGGGGGGGTTGTGGGGGGGGGGATGGGTGTGTGTGTTTGTATGTGTGTGTGTGTGTGTGTGTGTGGGTATGTGTGTGTGTACGTGTTTGTGTGTTATGATAGTAATGAAGTAAATGATTATGATGATAAGGATGATGGTGATGATGATGAGGACGACAATGATGATTATGATGTGGACGATGATAACGATGGTGGTGATGATGATGATGACGATGGTGATAACCTACGATATGCTCACGATATGAAATTATTAAAAAAAGAAGAAAAATCCTAATAGCATATACCATAATTACATATCAACATAACCTTAATAATCTATTTTCCATCTCTCTCTCTCTCTCCTTTTTTATTTCTTATTTTTTTTAGTAATTACAGCGTGGAAGATGGAATAAAACAGAACTTTCCGCCAAAAAGTAATGACAAGAGCAAGTCTTCATCACAGAGAGAGAGCTACGGACTTTCCTTTCAATGTTATAACAAGGGGAAACCAAAGTCCGATATTAGCTTTTTTTTATCTTTCTTTTTTTAATATTTTTTCTCGTATTTTTTTGTCTTTTGTCTCTTTTCTCTCTCTTTTTTTTTTTTTACTTTTTTTTTTTTTTTTTTTTTTTTTTTTTTTTTTTACTTTTTTTTCTGATCTCGAAGACAAAATGGTCGGGAATTCACAATACATGTTCCTTGTTTTAAAAGGAAGAGGAAACGTGCGTATTGTATTAAGATTTAAATGTGCATAATTAGTGTTGTTGTTACTGTTTCTCTTAATTACTGACTGTTCGACATCAATTTGATTAATTCTGTTCCAATCACTTTGTTCTAATTAATTTGTTCTAAGATACTTTTTACTATTTTTTTAGTAGAATAATACATAACATATGGAAGGTAAATGACATCTAATTATAATGAAAATTATAATTGAAATATATGACAATGATCATAATAACGGAAATGAAGATAAGAATAATGAAAATGATAATAACAAAGTAATTAATAACCCGTAAGTGATAATGAGATAATGAATATAACGAGAAGAGCGTTGACAATGCCCATAATCATAACATGAATGAATAATGATAACAATGATAAAAGAATAACATTATGATTACTTCAATGAAAACTATGAAAATAATGACAACAGCCGTGATATTAATAATAGTAATGGCAATAGTAAAGCATAACTACAATAGTAATGTAATAATAACTATAATAGTAATAATATAATATAAATATAATATAAATATAATAGTAATGATAACTACAATAGACGAGACTAGTGGCTAAGGTTATGATGGTGACCAAATATCAGTTTATAAATAATAAATAAATAAGAATAAGCCAAATATCAGTTATAATGCTAGAAGGACACAGATAGCGCATACCTCCGCCAAGGCATTAGGGTTACTGGTGCAAGAAGGATGTTCGCACTTGACTTCTTGAGTTGCCATGCTAACCAGACAAACTAACTAACCAACGCAACCCTAACTAACTAACAAATGTAGCTAACCAAACAAACAAACTGATTAACCAACTAACCAACGCAACCCAATCAAAGAAACTAACTAACCAACGTAACTAACTAACCAATATAACTAACTAACTAACCAACGTAACTAACTAACTAACCGACGCAACTAACTAACTAACGTAATTAAATAACTAACCAACGCAACCCAACCAAAGAAACTAACTAACCAACGCAACTAACTAACTAACCAACGTAACTA
Source organism: Penaeus vannamei (assembly GCF_042767895.1). Classification (NCBI taxonomy): domain Eukaryota; kingdom Metazoa; phylum Arthropoda; class Malacostraca; order Decapoda; family Penaeidae; genus Penaeus; species Penaeus vannamei. The sequence continues at coordinate 46,332,120 of NC_091557.1, forward strand.
ACTAACCAACGTAATTAAATAACTAACCAACGCAACCCAACCAAACTAACCAACGAGAGCGCATACTTCCGTCAAGGCAATAGAGATATTCACACTTAAAGTATTGCCTTAAAATCACTTCTTTCTCAAGGACACTGGTGACGTCCGTTTACATAACCTCCTTGACTGAGGTCATACAGGTCATGATAATAGTAATAGTTACCCCTATGACCTTGGCAATAGGGGTAGTTGATGCAGACAGAGACAGACAGACATTCCGACACAAAGAGAGAGAGAGAGAGAGAGAGAGAGAGAGAGAGAGCGAGAGAGAGCGAGAGCGAGAGAGAGAGAGAGAGAGAGAGAGAGAGAGAGAGAGACAGACAGACAGACAGACAAAAATAGAGAGGCGGGGAGCCAAACAAACAAACAGACAGACAGACAGAGACAGAGAAGTTGGGAACCAAACAAACAGTAGATAGACCGACAGAGACAGAGAGGGAGGGAGGAAGACAGACAAGCAGTGAGAGCGAGGGAGGGGGAGACAGACAGACAGACAAACAGATAGAGAGACAGACAAATAAACAGACAGATATTCCAGCAAACCAGTTTCGACACGGTGCTGCAACACGAAGAGAAAATAACTTCATAATGATATCTGGATGTGAATAATTCCTCCTCCTTTGATATGATTTCAAAATGCTTCTGAGAATAAACTTGATGATAAAAGCAAAAGGAATAACCAGAGAATACCAAAGGATGCAATAACAAGACATTAACAAAAGAACAACGATAGTGTCAGGCAAAATAGGTGATGCCAGGAATAGAATGGTTGAGATAAGGATAAAAATGTTTGTACTAATAATAATAATGATAATAGCGATGATGATGATCTTGATTCGCCATCATCTTGATAATGATAACGATGAAGCTGATAATAATAATGATAACGATGATACTGATAATAATGATAATGGTGATACTGTTGATAATAATGATAATGATGATACCGATAATGATAATAATATTGATAATAATATTACTAATAATAATAATAATGATATTGATAATAATGATATTACTACTACTAATAATAATGATATTGATAATAATGATATTACTACTACTAATAATAATGATATTGATAATAATTATATTACTACTAATAATAATAATGATATCGATAATAATGATATTGTTAATAATAATACTAATGAGATTGATAACAATTATATTACTACTACTAATAATAATGATGATAGTAACAAAAATGATAGAAATAGTAGTAATAAAATAATGATAACAATAATGATGATAATAATACTAAAAGTGATGATAATAATGATGATGATAATTATAATAATTACAACAATGATATCAATAGTAGAGATGAGGATGATATTGATACTAATGATACCTTTAATATCAATAATATCGATAATGATAATAAAATGATGATGTTAATGATAAATATAATGATGATAATGATAATAGTGGTAATAACAATAAAAAACATTAAGATGATGATGATACTATTAGTACTGGTCCTAGTAGTAGTAGTAGTTATAATAATGATAATCATCGTAATGATGGCAATAATAATAATAATAATAATGATAACAATGATAATGATAATGATCATAATAACAACAATAATAATAAAGATAATGATAATAATAATAGTGAGAATAACAACAATAACAATAATATTATTATTATTATTATTGTCGTTATGATAACAACAATAACAATATTGATACAAATAATAGTAATGAACCACAACCAAGCAGTCATTTGAGTAATGGAACAAAAATTTCAAAGTTTACATTCTGAATAATACTTTTTCCACATTTTTTTTTTTTTTTTTTTTTTTTTGTCATCAACACTAAAATGTTTTTTTTTTTCCATTCTTCGTTTTTCCACTATTTTTTCTGTCATCAACAGTGTAAAAAAAATTCTTCTTCTTCAACAAAAAAAAGCAACAAAGATAAATAAATATAAATAAATAGATAAATATAATAAATAAATAGCTGAGCTGGAATGTTTGTCGACCTATTGAAATCTCTGAGTAACTATTAATGGCTAGAATCCAATCCTTTGCAAAGACAGACTCTAAGGCGGTTCTAATAGGGGTCTTCTATCCTGTCGAAGAGGATCCGAATCCCTTCCCAATCAATAGCGTTTCCGATGCGTATCAGTTTCACAATCCTAGTAGGATGCTGTCCTGGAGAAGCAGGAGTATTTGGTCTACTCCTTCGCGGTTTAGGAAGGAGGGAGTAATCTCAATTATTTTTTATTTTTTATTTTTTTTCGAGGTTGATAAAAAAAAAATTCGAGGTTGGTTAATTGACGTATTTCTATGTCATCATTTCTTCGCACTTTATGAAGATACCCCATTTTTTTTCAAGACTGAATAAAAAGAAAATAATAATAATAACGTATTTTCATATCATTCCTTCGTACTTTATGAAGTAATCTCATTTTTTAATTTCGAGATTGAATAAAAATAATAATAATAAAAATAATGTATTTTTATATCTCTATTTCTTCGCTCTTTATACGGATGAAGTAATCTCCTTTTTTTCGAGATTGAATAAAAAAGAAAGAAAAAAAAACGTATTTTCATATCACCATTCCTTCGTGCTTTAATAAGTGTGGAGTAACCTCATTTTTTTAAAATTTCGAGATCAAAAAAAAAAAAAAAAACATAAAAATAAATCAATAAATAAAATAAAAGATTAAAGTATTTTTGTATCACCGTTGGACGTAGCGTTTCATATGTACTTCTAGACTTCGACTGCAGACACGCTGTCATTTCAGAAGACAAGGAGAACGGCGATTGTCTGAAGGAACGTGTGGTCATTCTACCAGACAAGGAATTCCCTTAATTGCCTCAGAATTCCAGGAGTGAGACCCATTCCTTCCGGTTTGTCTTTGGGGAAATCCTAAGATTAGTAATAAATGAAATAATTGGACATCATTTTCTTATACATCTATTTGCATCATGTACTGGTTTCGGATAATTATATTTGAGAATGTAAAAAACTTTTTTTTTCATCAGTTATATATCAACTTTTTATTCAAAATCCCTGATGAATATCCTCAGTGAAATATAAGCTTAATTACCCTAATAATCATCAATTAAATATCAAATTATATACTCCTCAAATATCAATAAATATTCCTCAAATATCCATTTAAATAAATATTCCTAAAATATCTTGATTAATTACTCCTTAAACATCTACTTAAATATATACTAAAATATCAACTTAATTACATACTCCTCAAATACCCATTTAAATAAATATTCCTAAAATATCTTGATTAATTACTCCTCAAACATCTACTTAAATATATAAGAAAATATCAACTTAATTACATACTCCTCTAATATCCATTTAAATAAATATTTCTAAAATATCAACTTAAATGAATACTCCTCAAAATATCAACTAAATATTTCTAAAATATCTTAATTAAATACTCCTCAAATATCCATTTCAATAAATACTTCCAGAATATCAATTTAAATAAATACTCCTCAAATATCAGCTTAAATAAATGCACCTAAGATATCAACAAATAAATACTCCTCACATACCAACTTATACACATTTAAATATCCATTTGAATAAATATTCCTAAAATATCCACTTAATTAAATAATCAAATATCAATTTAAATAAATACTTATAAAATATCCATTTAAATAAATACTTATAAAATATCCATTTAAATAAATACTTATAAAATATCCATTTAAATAAATACTTATAAAATATCCATTTAAATAAATACTTATAAAATATCCATTTAAATAAATACTCATATATCAGCTTAAATAAATACTCCTCAGATATCAATGAAGTAAATAGTCCTCAGATATCAATGAAGTAAATAGTCCTCAGATATCAATGAAGTAAATAGTCCTCAGATATCAATTAAGTAAATAGTCCTCAGATATCAATGAAGTAAATAGTCCTCAGATATCAATTAAGTAAATAGTCCTCAAATATCAATTAAGTAAATAGTCCTCAGATATCAATTAAGTAAATAGTCCTCAGATATCAATGAAGTAAATAGTCCTCAGATATCAATGAAGTAAATAGTCCTCAGATATCAATGAAGTAAATAGTCCTCAGATATCAGTGAAGTAAATAGTCCTCAGATATCAATGAAGTAAATAGTCCTCAGATATCATTGAAGTAAATAGTCCTCAAATATCAATGAAGTAAATAGTCCTCAGATATCAATGAAGTAAATAGTCCTCAGATATCAATTAAGTAAATAGTCCTCAGATATCAATGAAGTAAATAGTCCTCAGATATCAATGAAGTAAATAGTCCTCAGATATCAATGAAGTAAATAGTCCTCAGATATCAATGAAGTAAATAGTCCTCAGATATCAATGAAGTAAATAGTCCTCAGATATCAAATAAGCAAATAGTCCTCAGATATCATTGAAGTAAATAGTCCTCAGATATCAATTAAGTAAATAGTCCTCAGATATCATTGAAGTAAATAGTCCTCAGATATCAATGAAGTAAATAGTCCTCAGATATCAATGAAGTAAATAGTCCTCAGATATCAATCAAGTAAATAGTCCTCAGATATCAATGAAGTAAATAGTCCTCAGATATCAATGAAGTAAATAGTCCTCAGATATCAATGAAGTAAATAGTCCTCAGATATCATTGAAGTAAATAGTCCTCAGATATCAATTAAGTAAATAGTCCTCAGATATCAATGAAGTAAATAGTCCTCAGATATCAATGAAGTAAATAGTCCTCAGATATCAATGAAGTAAATAGTCCTCAGATATCAATGAAGTAAATAGTCCTCAGATATCATTGAAGTAAATAGTCCTCAGATATCAATGAAGTAAATAGTCCTCAGATATCATTGAAGTAAATAGTCCTCAGATATCAATGAAGTAAATAGTCCTCAGATATCAATGAAGTAAATAGTCCTCAGATATCAATGAAGTAAATAGTCCTCAGATATCAATCAAGTAAATAGTCCTCAGATATCAATGAAGTAAATAGTCCTCAGATATCAATGAAGTAAATAGTCCTCAGATATCAATTAAGTAAATAGTCCTCAGATATCATTGAAGTAAATAGTCCTCAGATATCAATGAAGTAAATAGTCCTCAGATATCAATGAAGTAAATAGTCCTCAGATATCAATGAAGTAAATAGTCCTCAGATATCAATGAAGTAAATAGTCCTCAGATATCAATTAAGTAAATAGTCCTCAGATATCAATTAAGTAAATAGTCCTCAAATATCAATGAAGTAAATAGTCCTCAGATATCAATGAAGTAAATAGTCCTCAGATATCAATTAAGTAAATAGTCCTCAAATATCAATGAAGTAAATAGTCCTCAGATATCAATGAAGTAAATAGTCCTCAGATATCAATTAAGTAAATAGTCCTCAGATATCAATTAAGTAAATAGTCCTCAGATATCAATTAAGTAAATAGTCCTCAGATATTAATTAAGTAAATAGTCCTCAGATATCAATTAAGTAAATAGTCTTAAGATATCAATGAAGTAAATAGTCCTCAGATATTAATTAAGTAAATAGTCCTCAAATATCAATTAAGCAAATAGTCCTCAGATATCAATGAAGTAAATAGTCCTCAGATATCAATTAAGTAAATAGTCCTCAGATATCAATTAAGTAAATAGTCCTCAAATATCAATTAAGTAAATAGTCCTCAGATATCAATTAAGTAAATAGTCCTCAGATATCAATTAAGTAAATAGTCCTCAAATATCAATGAAGCAAATAGTCCTCAGATATCAATTAAGTAAATAGTCCTCAGATATCAATTAAGTAAATACTCCTCGGATATCAATTAAGTAAATAGTCCTCAGATATCATTGAAGTAAATAGTCCTCAGATATCAATTAAGTAAATAGTCCTCAGATATCATTGAAGTAAATAGTCCTCAGATATCAATGAAGTAAATAGTCCTCAGATATCAAATAAATACTCCTTAGATATCAATGAAGTAAATAGTCCTCAGATATCAATGAAGTAAATAGTCCTCAGATATCATTGAAGTAAATAGTCCTCAGATATCAATGAAGTAAATAGTCCTCAGATATCATTGAAGTAAATAATCCTCAGATATCAATTAAGTAAATAGTCCTCAGATATCAATGAAGCAAATAGTCCTCAAATATCAATGAAGTAAATAGTCCTCAGATATCAATGAAGTAAATAGTCCTCAGATATCAATGAAGTAAATAGTCCTCAGATATCAATTAAGTAAATAGTCCTCAGATATCAATTAAGTAAATAGTCCTCAGATATCAATTAAGTAAATAGTCCTCAGATATCATTGAAGTAAATAGTCCTCAGATATCAATTAAGTAAATAGTCCTCAGAAATCAATTAAGTAAATAGTCCTCAGATATCAATTAAGTAAATAGTCCTCAGATATCAATGAAGTAAATAGTCCTCAGATATCAATGAAGTAAATAGTCCTCAGATATCAATGAAGTAAATAGTCCTCAGATATCATTGAAGTAAATAGTCCTCAGATATCAATTAAGTAAATAGTCATCAGATATCAATTAAGTAAATAGTCCTCAGATATCAATTAAGTAAATAGTCCTCAGATATCAATGAAGTAAATAGTCCTCAGATATCAATTAAGTAAATAGTCCTCGGATATCAATGAAGTAAATAGTCCTCAGATATCAATTAAGTAAATAGTCCTCAGATATCAATTAAGTAAATAGTCCTCAAATATCAATGAAGTAAATAGTCCTCAGATATCAATGAAGTAAATAGTCCTCAGATATCAATGAAGTAAATAGTCCTCAGATATCAATGGAGTAAATAGTCCTCAGATATCAATGAAGTAAATAGTCCTCAGATATCAATGAAGTAAATAGTCCTCAGAAATCAATTAAGTAAATAGTCCTCAGATATCATTGAAGTAAATAGTCCTCAGATATCAATGAAGCAAATAGTCCTCAGATATCAATTAAGTAAATAGTCCTCAGATATCAATGAAGTAAATAGTCCTCAGATATCAATTAAGCAAATAGTCCTCAGATATCAATGAAGTAAATAGTCCTTAAATATCAATTAAGTAAATAGTCCTTAAATATCAATTAAGTAAATAGTCCTCAGATATCAATTAAGTAAATAGTCCTCAGATATCATTGAAGTAAATAGTCCTCAGATATCAATGAAGTAAATAGTCCTCAAATATCAATTAAGTAAATAGTCCTTAAATATCAATTAAGTAAATAGTCCTCAAATATCATTGAAGTAAATAGTCCTCAGATATCATTGAAGTAAATAGTCCTCAGATATCAATTAAGTAAATACTCCTCAGATATCAATTAAGTAAATAGTCCTCAGATATCAATTAAGTGAATAGTCCTCAGATATCAATTAAGTAAATAGTCCTCAGATATCAATGAAGTAAATAGTCCTCAAATATCATTGAAGTAAATAGTCCTCAAATATCATTGAAGTAAATAGTCCTCAGATATCAATGAAGTAAATAGTCCTCAGATATCAGTGAAGTAAATAGTCCTCAGATATCAATGAAGTAAATAGTCCTCAGATATCAATGAAGTAAATAGTCCTCAGATATCAATGAAGTAAATAGTCCTCAGATATCAATGAAGTAAATAGTCTTAAGATATCAATGAAGTAAATAGTCTTAAGATATCAAGTAAATACTCCTCAGATATCAATTGAATAGTCCTCAAATATCAACTTAAATACATATTGCAATCTCGAAGGAAAGTCTTACTCTTGCTAATATACAACATCTCAATCCACAACAACAGATCCCATTCGCCAGCGAGGGAAGCCAGCTGTTTCAAGACAATACCTTTAGAGACATCAAAGGTATCTTTAAGATCTATAAAGGCTCATCTTGTATTACAATAGGCTGCTTCCGAAGAGAGAAAGAAAGAAAGAAAAAAAATGGAAGAAAGAAAAAAAGATATATATAAATTTATTCGTGCGGTCGAGATCCATGAAAGGGGAGAGTGAATGTGCTTTTAACAATGAGAACTATCAGTGAACATCGAAAATAATTTCGAAATGAGACGAAACAATTATAATGGCTATGTATTTTTTTTTCCTTTTCTTACTTCTTTTCCTTCTTTTTCGTTCTTATTTGCTTTCATTTTGGTTCTTGTATGTAAGTATAATGGGGAGGGAGTCTTTGTTCTTCGTTAACGAGAGTAGCTGTCAATTTTACGACTAAATCTAAACGCTGTATCCATTTGATACGATTCGTGTATCCATTCTCTGACTTGGCTTTGTCTGGCTATCGATTCTAGTACCTGAACATTTCCTTCTCTGTCTGTCTGTTCTAGTACTTGAACATTTTGATATCTGTCTGTCTGTTCTAGAACTTGAACATTTCCTTCTCTGTATGTTCTAGTACTTGAACATTTCCTTCTGTCTATCTGTCTGTTCTAGTACTTGAACATTTCCTTCTGTCTATCTGTCTGTTCTAGTACTTGAACATTTTCATCTCTGTCTGTCTGTTCTTTTACTTCAACATTTCCTTCTGTCTGTCTGTTCTTGTACTTGAACATTTCCTCCTCTGTCTGTATGTCTGTTCTAGAACTTGAACATTTCCTCCTCTGTCTGTCTGTTCTAGTACTTAAACATTTCCTTCTCTGTCTGTCTGTTTGTTCTTGTACTTGAACATTTCCTTCTCTGTCTGTATGTTCTAGTACTTGAACATTTCCTCCTCTGTCTGTCTGTTCTTGTACTTGAACATTTCCTTCTCTGTCTGTCTGTTCTAGCACTTGAACATTTCCTCCTGTCTGTCTGTTCTAGCACGAACATTTTCATCTCTGTCTATCTGTCTGTTCTAGCACTTGAAAATTTACGTCTGTCTGTCTGCTCTAGTACTTGAACATTTCCTTCTCTGTCTGTCTGTTAATTCCAGTACTTGGACATTTCCATCTCTCATTTTAATCACGGGGTTCTAGCTATGACTTCTAAGACTAGACTATTCCCATATCAGCTGCGCGACCATCCTCAGTTCTATGACTACGCCTTGACAATCTGGTAACGCGATTGTAGCCGTTTCAAAATATGAGAAAAATAAATGGTGACCTAATTCATAAATATCAAAAGGCACGTCATGGATATATAAAAAAAAATGAGCAACCTCAGAATTCATAAACAATAAAAAGGACTTTATCCACCTGGTAACTCGATCATTAAACAGCCAACATGCAATTAAATTAAATCATTCCACATGCAGGTCGATATGCAACATAAAACCACCAAATGCAGATCGAATCCAACGTTAAAAACTCCAATTGCAGTTCAATATCGCCACATACAACCTGTCACCGTCGAACACCATAAAATCACCAGACAGACATTTCACAGACATGAGCAGTAGGTCTTCCAGCCACAGACAAATCCACCGAGACGAAATCAGCCCTTATTCTATTACGCAGAAGGGGCTGATTGATAAGGCCATCGAGAGTGAGAGCGATTTAACATTTTCCAAAGCAATAAAGGATAATGATAATAATATCAATGATGATGATAGTGATATTTTAATGATGGTGATATGATGATGATAGTGATATGATTATAATGATAGTGATATGGTGATGATAGTAAATATGATTATAATGATGGTGTTATGATGATGATGATGATGGTGTTATGATGATAATGATGATGGTGAAATGATTCTGATGATATAATGATGAAAATGATATGATTCTGATTAGGATATAATGACGATAATGATGGTGATATGATAATGATGACTGATATGATTCTGAAATGATAAGAATGACATTATCCCGATAATAATCATAACCACAATAACGATAATACCGAGACTGCTATAACCACTTAAAAAACACGGCGATAACAAGCCTAACAGGCGCCCCAACAACCACACGGATAATGACACTTCAAGCCCCATCACCCGGTTCTCTTCGCCCCAAACCTCGCCGGGAAGTTACAAAGCCGTGGTCTTTCCCTGCAGTTGAAAGCGAGAAGCCGGTCGGCTCGGCAGGATTGAGGAAATAAGCCGAAGGAGTTTGAGAGAGATCCTTCGCAGCCGACGAAAATGGGGGGGGGGGGAGGGGAAGGAGAGGGGTTGGAGGTCCTTGCTGCTTCTGCTGCGACGGTGGAGTGGGGATTAGCATTTTTTTTTTTTTTTTTGGGGGGGGGGGTGGTCTTAGGGAGTAAAAGTGAAGGTGGGAAGGATTGTGATGGAGGTGAAGAGATAGGTGATGATGCTGTGTATTGGTCATAATGGTGGGGGAAATTATTATGATGTGATATATATATATATATATATATATATATATATATACTGTATTTATATATACATAAATATATGCATATATCTATCTACACACCCACACCCACACGCACATATATATATATATATATATATATATATATATATATATATATAATGCATATTTTTGACGAAGGCATATCTGAAACTGGTTAAACATTTCTCTTGTATAGTTAAGATATTCATTGTCATTCATATTCTTCTACTCACAAACACACACAAACACATATATATGTGTGTGTGTGTATGTGTATATATATATATATATATATATATATATATATATATATATATATATATATATATATGTCTGTGTGTGTGTGTGTGAGCGTGTGTATATTTATACTATATATACAATATATATATATATATATATATATATATATATATATATATATATATATATATATTATATATGTTTCATATATAAATATACATATATATACACGCACATATATATACA
>NC_091557.1:46377896-46382896 GCF_042767895.1 Penaeus vannamei
AGTGTAAGCTATTTCTTTTGTCCAAATTTCCTCAATTTTTTTCATCTGATTCTTGCTACAGCGACGGACAAATGGTTGATAATGTCATTAAGAATCGTATAAAAAAAATGGCCAAAGAAACCGGCTTGGTGAAATATTACTGATATACTAAAAAAAAAAAAAAAAAAAAAGAAAGAAAGAAAAATATTATAGCAGCATCGAGTGGGTCTTTTATTTTCATTTCTCACATGCGTAGTTTTTATAGGAGCTGCTTTTGATTGAGCAAACTGAGCGAGAAAATGCTCATAAGTAGCGGCATCAGTAAGCGAAAAAAAACGCTAGCAAGAACTAGCATAAGTGAGCTTGAAGGTACAGCACAACTGAGAGCAATGGCAGCGAGCGAATAAGCACTTAGGATAACCAGCTGTGGTAAGAAAATAAGAGAAATTAGAGTATTTGAAAGAATAATATGTGTGTCGGCGAGCCAGGTAGAACTTCGGAAAACAGCGACAACTTGCTAAAATTGGTAAAAAGAAACACTAGTGAGCGAGAAAGCGTTAAGGAGGAATAGCGCCAGAAAGTATGAAAGCGCTAAGGAGGACCAGCGCCAACGAGCATTAAAGCGCTAAGGAAGCACAACGCCAATGAGTGGGAAAGCGCTAAAGAAGACCAGAACAAGGAGCATGAAAGCGCTGAAGAGGAACATCGCTAGCGAGCATTAAAGCGCAAAGGAAGAACAACGACAATGAGTAGGAAAGCGCTAAGGAAGACCAGAACAAAGAGCATGAAAGCGCTGAAGAGGAACATCACTAGCGAGCATTAAAGCGCTAAGGAAGAACAACGCCAATGAGTAGGAAAGCGCTAAGGAAGACCAGAGGCAGTCAGCATGAAAGCGCTAAGGAGGAACATCATCGCCAGCGAGCATTAAAGCGCTAAGGAAGAACAGCGCCAATGAGTAGGAAAGCGCTAAGGAAGGCAGCGCCAACGAGCAGTGAAAGCGCTAAGGAAGACCAGCGCCAGTGAGCATTAAAGCGCTAAGGAAGAACAGCGCCAACGAGCAGTGAAATCGCTAAGGAAGGCAGCGTCAGCGAGCATTAAAGCGCTAAAGAAGACCAGCCCAACGAGCATTAAATCGCTAAGGAAGACCAGCGCCAGCGAGCATTAAAGCGCAAAGGAAGAACAACGCCAATGAGTAGGAAAGCGCTAAGGAAGACCAGCGCCAGCGAGCATTAAAGCGCTAAGGAGGAACATCATCGTTAGCGAGCATTAAAGCGCTAAGGAAGACCAGCGCCAGCAAGCTTGAAAGCGCTAAGGAAGGCAGCGCCAGCGAGCATTAAAGCGCTAGGGAAGGCCAGCGCCAGCGAGCATTAAAGCGCTAAAGAAGGCAGCGCCAGTGAGCATTAAAGCGCTAAGGAAGACCAGCGCCAGCGAGCATTAAAGCGCTAAGGAAGAACAGCGCCAACGAGCATGAAAGCGCTACGGAGATACGGCAAAAAAACAACAACAATAAACAGGCCAATATGGCTCACAAATCGACAATATTATCCCCGATACACTCTCCAGAGATTATCTCATCAATATCTCTATCCTCAAACGCTAAAGTTTTTACGACATATGAATTATTTACATGAAACGACACAGATACCGCTCCTCGTTTTAGAAAAAATGATACACCATGCGTATTATACATGTAACTCTCTGTTTTGTGGATATTCGAATATTGAATGAACTTTGTAGATTAATTTCAAACTACAACATGGACTCAGCAGAGAGTAGCAGGAGTGAACTTGAAAGCGATGTCTGTGAATATAAACAACAGATCATTTGCATAACCACGTGTTAATCGTCGTGTTTTTCCTTGTAAAAAATAAAGAAAGAAAGAAAGAGAGAAAGAAAAATAAAATAAATAAATAAATAAAATAAAGTAATGTTGATTTTTTTCTGGATTTCATAAACCACTGGAAACGGTTTTAAAATGATAACTAGCAATTAATTTGAACAGAAAATGACATGGAACTACAGAATCACCCGCTCATTAAGCAACATTTTGTGCAATATGCAACGAACATATTAAAATCCTGAATTAGATTTCATTATTTATGCTAAACACTCATGATTCAATGCAGAATTTTACAATAACTGTACCAGTAGTTAGACACTGCAAATAATGAATATGTATAACTGTTATTACTCATAATGACAATCAGCTGATCGTTTCCACAATCAGCTGGCCGTTTCCATAGCAACCACGACGCGTTTGTAGGTCTATACATCAAGTTTTTTTTTTTTTTTTTTTTTTTTTTTTTGAAAGATCTGTCTGCGATGAGGATGCTGAATTTCAATTATTTTTTTTTTGTTCAGGTGGATAAAGAATCTAAGTGTTTTCCAAAGGCAATGCTGTTTTTTTATGATAATGATAATGGTGATGTAATGATGATGATGATGGTGATGTTATGATGATGATGGTGATAAGGATGGTTGTAACGATGATGATGATGATAAAGGCGATAATAATGATGATAACTGTGATAACGATAATGATAACGATAACAATAATGATAATAATGATGATAATGAAAAGGATTGTTGATATAATTAAGATTATCCCTTATTAGTGTTATTATATAGTAGGCCTATATGGTATGCCGCCAGTTCTTCAAACCTTCATTAGCAACATCATAGTTATAGCGATTGTAATTAACACAACCACCATTTTCACAATCCCCCCCCCCCCTACCCTCTCAATAGTACCATCGACAGGTTGATTATTTCAGGGGTCAAAGGTCACCTGACTTCTGAACCCCTTGACTTCAGCTTGATATCACCTGACCTCACTTGACCTTGGCTATCCCTAAGCTCCTGAACTCTAGACTTCACCTGACCTCTCCTGACATCATCTGATCGTTCCAGAATTATCTTGACTTCAACTGACCTTTTCTTACCTCACGTAACTATTCTTGACTTCTCTTTGTTAACTTTATCCGATCTCTTTTGAACATTTCAGATTTCACCTGATCTCTTCTGACTTCACCTAACCTCTTCTAAATTCACCTGACCGCTCTTGACATCACCTAACCAAACATGGCATCACCTGACCTCTCCTGAATACACCTAACCTCTCCTGACATCACCTGACCTTTCCTGAAATCACCTGACCTTTCCTGGCATCACTTAACCTCATTTGACATCACCTAACCTCTCCTGACATCACCTGACCTCACTTGACATCACCTAATTTCTCCTGAATACACCTAACCTCTCCTGATATCACCTGACCTCTCCTGTAATCACCTAACATCACCTGACCTCTCCTGACATCACTTCACCTCTCCAGACATCACCTGACCTTTTCTCTCCCCTCTGTAAGGTCATGGGTGGTGAGGACAAAGTGTAACAAACTGGCCTTCTCTCTCTTTGTTATTTCTTCGCCTCCCCCCGCCCCCCCCCCGCTCCTTGGCCACTAAATCACAAAGGATATATATGGCTTGTGTGTGAAACGTTTCCTTGAGAAAATGTGAAGTCGCTCCGTTCCAAACCCCTTAAGGTTGAAGAACGTATTTCGTGAACGTTTTTCTTTTTTTTTTTTTTTGGGGGGGGGGCGTGTCGGTGAGAGATGGAGCGGGAGAGAAAGAGAAAAGAAAAGAAAGAAAGGAAGTAAAATGAGTAAAAAAAGAGTTGAGTTGTGGGTATTTTTTATTTTTATTTCTGGTGTTTCTGTTTGTAATTAGTCTACCATAAACACAGTCTATCGAACAGATACATTGAAAGGGTATTTTAATTAACTATTTTTTTTTTACCTTTTCTTTATGTAACCGGAAGCGTGTTTCATGACTATTGTGACGTACTACAACCAGAAAATTCCATTAGTTTATTTAATATTGCTAAAGTGGATTAGAAAAAAACAGCATTATTACCCCTGTCACAAAAGGACACGGACATGCTAACGTTCTGAGATGATGTAAAACCTTTGTTATCATTATTACATCATGATTCGTAATAGGCTTTACATACACACACATACACACATATGATAGATATGTGTGTGTACGTGTGTGTGTGTGTGTGTGTGCTTTTTGATCAGTTTCCTCTCCTCCTTCTCCTCCTCCTCTTTCTTCAACTTATTCTTCCCACCTTTCCTTATCTCTTTGTCCTCTTCCTACTCCTTTCTTTTCCTCCTTTTTCTTACAAACGTCACTCAGTACATCACACTCACTCGCTCTCCCTCCCTCCTTCCTCTCTCCCTCCCTTCCTCCCTTTTACCCTCTTTCTTTTCTTCCTTCGTCTCTGTTCCTAACTCCTTCCTTCCACCATCTCCCTTTCTCCCCTCTCTCTCCCTCCTCCTTCCCTTCCCGAACTCCTACCCACCCCCATTCCATCCTCCCTCCCTCCTCCTTCCCCCATCTCCCCCTTCCACCCGATCTCTCCTTCCCTAACTCCTACATCCCATTCCTTCCTCACTCCCTTCTTCCTTCTTTCCCCTAACTCCTACTCCCTTACCCACATTTCTCCCTCCTTCCTTCCCTAATTCCTACCCCCCATTCATACCTTCCTCTCTCCCTTCCTCTCTTGCTTTACCTCCATCCACCCTCCCCCTTTTCTCCTCCCCCTTCCTTTCCTAACTCCTACCCTCCTCCCCCACCAATACCTTCCTCCCTCCTCTCTTCCTTCCCTAATTCCTACCCCTCCATTCCTTCCTCCCCTACCCCCCTTCTCCTCCTATTCCTTTCCTCCTCCCCTTCCTTCACTAACTCCCTATCCCCCGCCATTCCTTCCTCCCCTCCTCCTCTATCCCCCTTCCCCACCCATTCCTTTCTCCCTTCTTCCTTCCCTCCTCCCCCTTCCTTTCCCTAACTCCTACCCCCTTCCCCACCCATTCCTTTCTCCCCTCTTCCTTCCTTCCTCCCCTTCCTTCCCTAACTCCTACCCCCCTTTCCCCACCCATTCCTTTCTCCCCTCTTCCTTCCTCCCTCCCCTCTTTCCTTCCCTAACTCCTACCCCCTTCCCCACCCATTCCTTCCTCC
>NC_091557.1:46390839-46393339 GCF_042767895.1 Penaeus vannamei
TCCTAATTATTTTTTCTTCTTTTTATCCTCTCCTCTCTTTCATTTTCTCCTCCTCTCTTTATTCCTTCTATTCTCATCCTTTTTCTCTCCTCTCTTTATTTCTCTCATTCTCACCCTTTTTCTCTTTTCTTCGAAGGGGTTTCCAAATAGCCTTTTGTTCCATACAAGCGAGCTGGAGGGACGCTGCTCTTGGAACAACCCATAGAATTTCTGTGGAAAAGATTTGCCAGTGTTTCTGTTGGATTTTTGTTCTTTTCTTCTCTATCTCTGTTCTCTCATTTTTCTTTTCTTTCTTCCTCTTTTTGTGTTTTGTTTTTCTTTTTCGTTTTTTTCTCTTTCTTGCTTTCCTTTCTCTTCTTTAGTCTGTCTTTCTATTTCTTCTTCCTTTCTCTCTCTCCCTCTCTCTCTCTCTCTCTCTCTCTCTCTCTCTCTCTCTCTCTCTCTCTCTCTCTCTCTCTCTCTCTCTCTCTCTCTCTCTCTCTCCCTCTCTCTCTCTCTCTCTCCCTCTCTCTCTCTCTCTCTCTCTCTCTCTTCCAGTCTTTCTTTTGTGCATCTGAGTCCTTGTTATGCATCCAAGCCTTTGAGAATACTTGAACACAATTTTCACGAGGAAATGGAGAATTTTACCACAACAGATTCTAACACGAAAAAAAAGAAAAAAGAAAATTAAAAAGAAAAAAGTAAAAAAAAAAAAGAAAATAAAAAAAATGCTTTGATTGACACATTTCATTTTCTTTACACAGTACTCGTATCGTTTGGTTTCTCGCCTCTTTTTATCGCAGCGGGGAGCATATTGCAAATTGCAGACTCCCCTGGCATGGAAAAGCACATATCGATTACCTAATCAACAGCATAGAGGTCCTCGCCACGCAGAACTGTTGCAATTCAGTAATTACAGGTGACCTGAATCAATATCCAGGGGGGCTTCCGATGGGCTACTAAAGTCGCAAGGGCTGAGAAACCATCCGTCTCTTCTGTGTGGAATTCACGGTGAAATTGCAACAGGAACAACGAAGGGAAGGGCGAGAAAACACAGGAACTTAGAAAAGAGGACGAGTCACAGCAGGCGAGACACAAGAGGTTATTAGAGGAAGCTTGTACCGACAGTGAGGTGGTCTAGAGGGGGTTATATTCGTGTGTTTTCTTGCTCTTCCCTTCGTTGTTCCTGTTGCAACCGTCTCTTTCAGCGCATTCCGGCCCGTTCTTCACTCGACCCCTGTGCTCATCGGTTTCACTGGTCTGGTGGTCTGTGCATGTGGGGTTTGTAGGCGGACCTGACCATCTGCCATCGAGACAACTCTCTCCTTAGAGGTCGAAGAAGAAGAACTATGCCCGGAAACTACGTGGCAATGGAATGGCGCAGATTGGTCCTCACTCAAACAAGACCTCAAACAAGCAGATTGGTCTTTACTTGTGGGGAGCACTAATGATCAATTGGGTTTTGCCTCGTTTATGATCCCCTGTTAAAAGAAATGGGTGTCTTCCCATACATTTTATATTTTCTGATCGTTTTTGGTTAAGTTTCCAGTGTAAAACAGCTGATGAAATAAATAAAATACCGAGTCTGGAAGGGTCTCTAACATATAAACAAATCAGAAAGGAACATCCAGCTCCACAAAAGTGCCTGTAAGAAAGAAAATAACCGACAACAACTGCTTAGACAAAACCGAAATGGGAGGAGGATCTACAGCGCAGACTTCGCCAAGGAAAGCTCCCTCTCAGCCGGTGGTAGGACATCACAGAGGCGCAACAAGGGCTACCCAGGAGCGTCTTAGAACACCACCTCTGAATCAAGCAGTCGACAGCAAGTCTTCTGCAAGATGAACCCGAACTATTACCAATACACTCTACCAACGAAAAACGACAACAGCTTTAATGTGTTCTTCAAAGCGACCATGAACCAACGCATCATCCACATGAACTCCATGCCCAGATGTCTACATAAACTCCAATCCCAACTCCCACAACATGAACTCCAACGATCCACATGGACAACGATCCACATGAACAACGATCTACATGAACAACGATCCACACGAACTCCAACGATCTACACGAACTCCAACGATCCACATGAACAACGATTTACATGAACAACGATCTACATGAACAACGATCTACATAAACAACGATCCACATGAACAACGATCCACATGAACAACGATCCACATGAACAACGATCTACATGAACAACCATCCACATGAACAACGATCCACATGAACAACGATCTACATGAACAACGATCCACATGAACAACGATCCACATGAACAACGATCTACATGAACAACGATCCACATGAACAACGATCTACATGAACAACGATCCACATGAACAACGATCTACATGAACAACGATCCACATGAACAACGATCTACATGAACAACGATCCACATGAACAACGATCTACATGAACAACGATCCACATGGACAACGATCCACATGAACAACGATCTACATGAACAACCACCCACATGAACAACGATCCACATGAACAACGA
>NC_091557.1:46398339-46400839 GCF_042767895.1 Penaeus vannamei
ACCTAACCTAACTTCTTCTTCATATCAACCTTAACCCAACTCACCATCACGTAACGCACACGTAACCTAACCTAACCTAATCACAACACTGAACACCTAATCGACTTCCAACCTAACTCTTAATCCTAACCTAACCTAACGTAACTCCTAAACCTAACCTAACCCTAACGTAACCTAACCTAACCAAAACTCTCAACCTAACCACTAATTCCTAAACCTAACCTAACCTAAACCTAACTGTAAAACCAAACCAAAACCAAATACCAAACCAAGACCTAACCTAACCTAACCCTAACCTAACCTTCTAACTCAACCTTAAACCTAACCTAAATCCTAATTAACTCTAAATTCCAATCCTAACTTCTTCAAACCTGCAATCCTAACCTAACCCTAACCCTAACCTAACATAACAGCAACCCAACCTAACCTAACTATACAACCATCCTAAATCCCTAACCTAACCTAACCAGTAATCCTAACTCTAACCAAACCAAAACCAAACCAAACCTAACCCTTAACCTAACCCTAACCAAACCAAACCAAACCTAACCTCATCCTAACTTCTAACCCCTAATCCCTAACCTAACCAAACCTAACCTAACCCTAGCTTAACCTAACCTAACCTAATCCAAACCTAACTTCAACCTAACCTAACCTCCCCAACCTAACATAAACATCAACCCAACCTAACCTAACCTAACCATCCTAACCCCTAACCTAACTCAGTAACTTCCAACCTAACCTAAACCAAACCAAACCAAACCAAACCTAATCTTAACCTAACCTAACCAAACCAAACCAAACCTAACCTAACCAACCTAACCTAACCCCTAACCTAACCAAACTCTAGACCTAACCTAACTTAATCCCTAATCCTAATCCTAACCTAACCTAACCTAACCTAACATTGGAACATAACATAACCTAACCTAACTTAACCTAAGATGGAAGAAAAAACGGAAATACGGGAAATAATGATTTTTTATTTGAATATCTATGTATCTGTATCTATCTATCTATCTATCTATCTATCTACCTATCTATCTATCTATCTATCTAGCTATCTATCTATCTATCTATCTATCTATCTATCTATATATATATATATATATATATATATATATATTTTTTTTTTTTTTCTTTCTTTTTTTTTGGTCTTTCTTTTTCTTTTTTATGCATCCGATATATATACATACATACATACATATATATATATATATATATATATATATATATATATATATATATATATATATATGTGTGTGTGTGTGTGTGTGTGTGTGTGTGTGTGTGTGTGTGTCTGTGTGTGTGTGTGTGTGTGTGTATATATATGTATATATATATATATATATATATATATATATATATATATATATATATATATATATATATTTGAAAATAGCTTTTCTTTTTTCTTTTGTTTCTATCTTTACTATCATGTAGTTTAACATTTGACAATTTTCACTCAAGATCATTCACTTATTTATTTATGCCGTGTCTTTTGTCGAGTCAAAGTCATTTCCGGACTGAGAGTTGACATTTGACTTTCCTTTTTTTCTTCTTTTTTATTTATTTATTTATTTAATTATTTATTTATTTATTAGGGGGGCGTTTCTGACTCGTTAAAACTTTTTGTTTTAAATGAGTATTTGGAATGATGAATATGCCATGTAATGAATGTGCATAAGAATCATATATATGTGCACTATATGTCGTGTTCCATTTCATGTGTATCTTATTTCACAGATAAAATTCGACATCATACTGAAAACGAACAAAAAACATATGTGATTTATGATAAAATGTATGTGATATATCATATGATGTATGTAATGTCATGGAGTGCATGATTTTTAATTAAATATATTTTATGTTTTGAAATATGTACGATATGTCACCTTATGTATGCGATATGTGATAAAATGTATGTTATATGTTATAAAATGTATGTGATGTCATAAAACATATGCGATATGTAATTATATGTATGTGATATAGGAAAGTGTGAATGAGAACGAATATCTTCACAATACAAGAGATGTATTTGACCGGTTTCGAATATATCTTCGTCAGAAATACATGATATATTCGAAGCCAGTCAAATACATCTCTTGTATTGTGAAGATATTCATTCTCATTCATACCTTTTCTACATTTGTCAACATGAATACGGTTCATGTATGTGGTATGTCATGTAATGCATGTGACGTTATAAAAAGTTTGTGATATGTCATAAAATGCTTGTCAAATAATACGCACACCGGTTATACTAGTAAAAGGCGTATTACTCAGTATCTATTAGGAATACATATATATGTAGTGGTATTCGTATAAAAAATTTAGATTTCAAAACTTCAGTGACAATCGATGGAAAAAGTTTTTTTTTTTTTTTTTTTTTTTTTTTTTTTTGTAATGATACCTTTTCCTGTAATAGATAATGTATTGGTATTTACTTCAAGAGTGATACTTGAATTTCTACTTCCTGTTTAGCTCAAAGGTC
>NC_091557.1:46435839-46438339 GCF_042767895.1 Penaeus vannamei
TACCCCCTCCTCCTTTCTCTTCTTTCCCTTCCCTCATCCCTACCCCTCCTCCTTTCTCTTCTTTCCCTTCCCTCATCCCTACCCCTCCTCCTTTCTCTTCTTTCCCTTCCCTCATCCCTACCCCTCCTCCTTTCTCTTCTTTCCCTTCCCTCATCCCTACCCCTCCTCCTTTCTCTTCTTTCCCTTCCCTCATCCCTTCCCCTCCTCCTTTCTCTTCTTTCCCTTCCCTCATCCCTACCCCTCCTCCTTTCTCTTCTTTCCCTTCCCTCATCCCTACCCCTCCTCCTTTCTCTTCTTTCCCTTCCCTCATCCTTACCCCTCCTCCTTTCTCTTCTTTCCCTTCCCTCATCCTTTCTCTTCTTTCCCTTCCCCCCTCCCTCCCCCTCCTCCTTTCTCTTCTTTCCCTTCCCTCTTCCCTACCCCTCCTCCTTTCTCTTCTTTCCCTTCCCTCATCCCTACCCCTCCTCCTTTCTCTTCTTTCCCTTCCCTCATCCCTACCCCTCCTCCTTTCTCTTCTTTCCCTTCCCTCATCCCTACCCCTCCTCCTTTCTCTTCTTTCCCTTCCCTCATCCCTACCCCTCCTCCTTTCTCTTCTTTCCCTTCCCTCATCCCTACCCCTCCTCCTTTCTCTTCTTTCCCTTCCCTCATCCCTACCCCTCCTTCTTTCTCTTCTTTCCCTTCCCTCATCCCTACCCCTCCTTCTTTCTCTTCTTTCCCTTCCCTCATCCCTACCCCTCCTCCTTTCTCTTCTTTCCCTTCCCTCATCCCTACCCCTCCTCCTTTCTCTTCTTTCCCTTCCCTCATCCCTACCCCTCCTCCTTTCTCTTCTTTCCCTTCCCTCATCCCTACCCCTCCTCCTTTCTCTTCTTTCCCTTCCCTCATCCCTACCCCTCCTCCTTTCTCTTCTTTCCCTTCCCTCATCTCTACCCCTCCTCCTTTCTCTTCTTTCCCTTCCCTCATCCCTACCCCTCCTCCATTCTCTTCTTTCCCTTCCCTCATCTCTACCCCTCCTCCTTTCTCTTCTTTCCCTTCCCTCA
This sequence comes from Penaeus vannamei, assembly GCF_042767895.1. Lineage (NCBI taxonomy): Eukaryota > Metazoa > Arthropoda > Malacostraca > Decapoda > Penaeidae > Penaeus > Penaeus vannamei. Next base: position 46,436,877 of record NC_091557.1, read on the forward strand.
TCTCTACCCCTCCTCCTTTCTCTTCTTTCCCTTCCCTCATCCTTTCTCTTCTTTCCCTTCCCTCATCCCTACCCCTCCTCCTTTCTCTTCTTTCCCTTCCCTCACCCTTATCCCCCCTCCTTTCACTTCTTTCCCTTCCCTCATCCCTACCACTACTCCTTTCTCTTCTTTCCCTTCCCTCATCCCTACCTCTCCTCTTTTCTCTTCTTTCCCTTCCCTCATCCCTACCCCTCCTCCTTTCTCTTCTTTCCCTTCCCTCATCCCTACCCCTCCTCCTTTCTCTTCTTTCCCTTCCCTCATCCCTACCCCTCCTCCTTTCTCTTCTTTCCCTTCCCTCATCCCTACCCCTCCTCCTTTCTCTTCTTTGCCTTCCCTCATCCCTACCCCTCCTCCTTTCTCTTCTTTCCCTTCCCTCATCTCTACCCCTCCTCCTTTCTCTTCTTTCCCTTCCCTCATCCCTACCCCTCCTCCATTCTCTTCTTTCCCTTCCCTCATCTCTACCCCTCCTCCTTTCTCTTCTTTCCCTTCCCTCATCTCTACCCCTCCTCCTTTCTCTTCTTTCCCTTCCCTCATCCTTTCTCTTCTTTCCCTTCCCTCATTCCTACCCCTCCTCCTTTCTCTTCTTTCCCTTCCCTCATCCCTACCCCTCCTCCTTTCTCTTCTTTCCCTTCCCTCATCCCTACCCCTCCTCCTTTCTCTTCTTTCCCTTCCCTCATCCCTACCCCTCCTCCTTTCTCTTCTTTCCCTTCCCTCATCTCTACCCCTCCTCCTTTCTCTTCTTTCCCTTCCCTCATCCCTACCCCTCCTCCATTCTCTTCTTTCCCTTCCCTCATCTCTACCCCTCCTCCTTTCTCTTCTTTCCCTTCCCTCATCTCTACCCCTCCTCCTTTCTCTTCTTTCCCTTCCCTCATCCCTACCCCTCCTCCTTTCTCTTCTTTCCCCTCCCTCCTCCCTACCCCTCCTCCTTTCTCTTCTTTCCCTTCCCTCATCCCTACCCCTCCTCCTTTCTCTTCTTTCCCTTCCCTCATCCCTACCCCTCCTCCTTTCTCTTCTTTCCCTTCCCTCATCCCTACCCCTCCTCCTTTCTCTTCTTTCCCTTCCCTCATCCCTACCCCTCCTCCTTCTCCTCCAATTCCTCTTATTCCCCCGTTGTCTATATAAGGACTATGCATTTGGTCGGGCATAAATTTGGCAAGCTAGCTGTTTGCTTGCTGTGTGCGGCGAGGATTTGCAATCTAGGCTTGTTGTTATTATTATTATTATCATTTTCGTTACTGTTATCATTGCTATTATATTTTTTCTTATTATTTTTGTTATCATTGTTATCACTATTATTATTATTATCCTTATTAACATTGCTTTTATTAGTACTATTATGATAATAATAATAATTATTACTATTAGTAGTAGGAGTAATAGTATCATCATCATCATTATTTTTATTGTCACTGTAATCATCATTA
>NC_091557.1:46460839-46465839 GCF_042767895.1 Penaeus vannamei
TCATAATACCACATAGCCATACAACATAAACAGCTCAAGAAATACACAGAAGAAGGCCCAGACAACACAGCTACCCCAACCGCACGTTTCCACTGAATCTGTACAAACCGCTGGGTGTAGACTAGCGTTAAACAACCCCACATGAAACTACACCCATCCTACATGTGCCCTAATCTCATACCATCATAATAACACCACATATCAAATACAACATACACAGAAGAAGGCCCAGACAACATAGCTACCCCAGCCTCACGTTTCCACTGAATATGTACAAACCACTGGCTGTAGACTAGCGTTAAACAACCCCACATGAAACTACACCCATCCTACATGTGCCCTAATCTCATACCATCATAATAACACCACATATCAAATACAACATACACAGAAGAAGGCCCAGACAACACAGCCACCCCAGTCACACGTTTCCACTGAATCTGTACAAACCGCTGGGTGTAGACTAGCGTTAGCAGTGTAGGTACCTCGGCGCCTCGAGTATTTCACGAAAGGAGAAGGAAAACCCGATATTGGTCAATAACGCGTTAGGTTGGGGTTGCCTCTCGTCACCTGGGTTTTAAAATTCTGGAAAATACCGGAAGGAAAATGGGAGAAGAAGAATTATCTTTTTTTTTTTTTTTTTTTTTTTTTACTTGTTTGATTGGGGATTTATGGTTTTGGGGTTCGTTGTGTTTGTGAATTTGGTTCTTTTCTTTTTTATTATTGGGATTATTATTTTTTTTATTGGTGTTGGTAGTGGTGATGTTGCTATTATTATTATTATTATCATTATTTTTATTATTATCATTATCATTATTATCATCATTACTGTTATCATTATTACTGTTATCATTATTATTATCATCATATTTGCTATTGTTATTATTTTATTATTATTATTATTATTATCATTATCAACATCATTTATCATTATATCTATTTATTACTATTATCACTTTTTCTCTAGGAATGAGGATGAATTAATTTCCAGCGTGAAGAGAGGCGGAATCGATCGAAATCAATCAATACTTGAAATGAAATGGGGAAAATATCCGTTTTCTTTCATCCTTCTTTTTCTTATTTTCCGAATATTTGTTTTAATTCCATTTTCCGTTTACTTTTGTGTGGTTTGATTCGTGCATTATATATATGTACATATATATGTATATATGTGTGTGTACATATATGTGTGTGTGTGTACATATATGTGTGTGTGTAAGTGAGTGTGTGTTTATTAGATCATTATCATAACTATGATGATAATAATGCCAACTATAATAACAAAAACAACAACAAAAGCAAGAAACAACAATAATTACAATAAACAACCCACAGGTACCAGGTATACCCCGTAAATAGATATAGTGGTCACACCTCCTTCCTCCTCTCCTGGCGCTGTTTCTCACACAATACCAACACGGTACCTCTATCATTATTATTATCAGTGCAAAGGTTATTGATTCTATGTAATTTCTGCTGTGGTGTGGTTTAAGTTTTATGTTTGTTTGTTTATCAATACATTTTTTGTATGTTTGTTTGTGTTTGTTGATATGGGGACACTAATTATTACTGTTTTATTGGTCTTATTAATGATAACGGTTTCGATAAATGCGCGTTTTTTATTTCATTTTATTTATTTTTTAAAATTTTAGTTGTTGATACTCTATGGTAATGATAGGTAGTGATATCGAAATAGCGGTATTTTTATCATTATTTTTCACGAGCGACTAAGGGGCCTTCTCATAACATGATTTCTCAATATTTCAATTCATGGTAGAAAAACCCGCAATACACAAACTAGATTTATTGAAGAAAGTGAGACAACAGTTTCGGAATCGTTCGATGGAATTGCGGACGATTCCGAAACTGTTGTCTCACTTTCTTCTATAAATCTAGTCTGTGAATTGTGGGTTTTTCTACCATAGCATCAACACAGTAGAGTGATTTCCCATTCATTTCGGTTCATCTTTAGTATGGACTTCGCAAATTCCAGGAACTACAGTATTTCCCTTTGACATCAACCCTTCGTCAGCATTGTTAGTAATAACAATACTACAACAATGCCAATCCCACAGACGCAATTAAACATCTCAAACGATTCGAATATTTTCCCCAACAGCCAGCAAAACACGATAGAAAATATTTATTTAAGAGAAGGACAAGAAAAAAGCAAACAAACAAACAAAAACATATACTACATATATGGCTTGTTTTTTTCTGTGACTTTTAGGGCTGCATTGAATATTTTCCCCAACAGCTAGCAAAACACGCTAAGAAAATATTTCTTTAAGAGAAAGACAAGAAACAAAACAAACACAAAAACAAAAAATTACATACATACTACATACATAGCTTGTTTTTTCTGTGATTTTTAGGACTGCTTCGAATATTTTCTCCAACAGCCAGCAAAACACAATAGATAATATTTATTTAAGAAAAGGACAAGAAAAGAAAAAAAAATACATATTATATATATAGCCTGTTTTTTTCTGTGACTTTTAGGACTGCATCGAATATTTTCTCCAACAGCCAGCAAAACACAATAGATAATATTTCTTTAAGAAAAGGACAATAAAAAAAAATAATAATAACATACATACTACATATATAGCTTAGTTTTTTGTGACTTTTAGGGCTGCTTCGAATATTTTCCCCAACAGCCAGCAAAACACAATAGATAGTATTTCTTTAAGAGGAGGACAAGAAACAATATATATATATATATAGAGATAGATAGATATATAGATATATATATACATATATACTACATATATAGCTTTTTTTCTGTGACATTTAGGGCTGCATCGAATATTTCCCCCAACAGCCACTAGCATCCATTCCACAAAGCTCAGATCTCCCTCCCGTGATATACCACGCCTTACGCTTATCGTGCGAGTGGGGTCGGATATATATTACCTTTCGTCCGTCTCATTCGCTGAATCGGGATGACCTTAGTTATCTAGCGAGGCACGGTGTTCCCCGTCCCATGAACCGGACCGGAATAACTGTTCAATTCGTATACCCGGACAGTTAGCCTCAGCCATTTCGCTAACGAGGCTGTTGGGGTAAAAACGAGGATCCGGTTCATAATTTAGTGTTGTCGAGCTTTTCTTATCGTCTTTATCGGCCTTTCCTTCTGTGTTTCGGTGACTATCTACACTTCCTTTGGCTTCTTGTATTTCCCTTGCCCATTCGTTGTAGAAAAAGAAAAAACATAATATAAACACAATGATGAATAGAAAAACACTCTACCGTGTTGATACTAACTGTTGTCTCACTTTCCTAAATCTAGTTTTTGTATTGTGGGTTTTTCTACAATATAAACACAAACAAGATGAGAGATAAATCGACAATAGTTGGGAAATCCTCTTTGACTTCGATTGTCAGCTTTCACAAGAGAGAATCCAGGAAGACGAAGGAGCTGTTACGTCAATAAACTGTTATGTGTGTTTTGGGATTCACACGGTGGAGTGTTTTCACATTCGCTGTCCATTTATCGGAGAATCCAAGCATTTGACATAAATATCCATTTTCTGTACCTATGTATCTGTTTGTATCCAGATATACACACACACAAATATATATATATATATATATATATATATATATATATATATATATATATATGTGTGTGTGTGTGTGTGTGTGTGTGTGTGTGTGTGTGTGTGTGTGTGTGTGTGTGTGTGTCTGTGTGTGTGTGTGTGTGTGCATGTGTGTGTGTGTGTGTGCATGTGTGTGTGTGTGTGTGTGTGTGTACATATTTATCCATCAATCAATTTATATATCTATATATATTTATCTATATATATATCTATATATGTATATACGTGTGTGTGTGTGGGTGTATATGCATAAGTATACGAGTGTGTGTATGCTATTATTTTGATTTTATTATTGATTTCATTATTTCTATTATTGCTTTGTTGTCATCATTTTTAGTATAATCATTACCACTGTCATTATTATTAGTATCATTATTACTATTATTATTATCATTATCATTATTATAGTTATTGTTATCATTATTATTATCATTATTACTATTATTATTATTGTCATTATTACTACTACTATTATTATTATCACCATTATTTGTATTGTTGTTATTATTATCACTATCATTATCATCATCTTAACTTTTTCCTCACCTTTTCATCCTTATTAATTTTAATGAATTTTACACAAATTTTATCGCGTCCAAAAACCCGGAGAGATCCTGGAAGGAAAAAATATATGATCATGATCTAGATTTCCTGCGAATAGAGAGAACATACAATACCTACCGTTGATAATTGGTTATTTAACTTTTTTATCGACAACAAAAAATTACATGACACATATTGCTTTTGTGTGACCTTCCGGGTTAAGGAATATAGATCAGGTAATATTTTTTATTAGTATTGAATACTGTAATTGTTCTTATCATTATTATTACTATCAATATTGTTATCATTGTCGTGTTATCATTATCAGTATTATTTTTGTTATTGTTTTTTTTTTATCATTAACGTTATTATTAGTCGTAGTATTGTCATGGTCTTTATTATTATCATCATTCTTCTTCTTATTATTATTATCAACATTAGTAGTAGTAGTATTAATATTACTATTATCCATAGACGTAGGAAAGGGAGGGGGCAAAGGGGGGCGACAAACCCCCACTCTAGAATGGAGGGGGGCGGCACCCAGCTTATGCCCCGCCCCCTTCTCAACGTTCGTGGACATTCTCTGTAAACAAACAAACAGTGCACTTCCCTAGTTACCCAGTTGCTGAGGATACTGACACCCCCTGCCACTGAAAGGACAGATACAACCGTGTTCGGTGTTTAAAATTGAATAATTATGATGTTAAGTATTATCTAAATAAAAATTGACAATTTAGCGCAGAAATTAATTAGCATATCTTGAAAACTACTAGAATCCGGTTGTTTCTGGGGTCTTCGCTCCCTGGTCCCCTCCCCCCCCCCACCGGCCGGATACCGGGGGCAGCGCGCCCCCGG
>NC_091557.1:46483339-46485839 GCF_042767895.1 Penaeus vannamei
ATCTTCTATATATGTCTTATGCACGCACACGATAATAACCCTTTCATTTCAATGTCCTTCAGGTAGAGACAAATTGATACACTCTGGTCGACCAATCAGAGCGCGATTTACATATAGTTCACGTGGGATTCAATTGATATTTTCGTCACACTTGTCACGTGGTGTGTTCCTTGATGCACCCTTTGAAGTGCTCTATTTAGGATTTTATAGCCACGTTCTCCCCACTGCCATCTCTGAGCTTCTTGGTAATAGTTCAAATACTCTCCATTACTAAAGTATTGTTCTGATATATAAAGGAACACAAAATAGTAGAGAGAGAGAATACAAGAAAAAATATATAGGCATCACTCGAATATGACGACCTGGAATAGCAGTGAAGTAAGAAGCTTTGATGAAAACTTCACGTTCAAGAAATTGATAAAGTTGAAATCAAATGAAGGTGTAAAAATATACGTGACCTTAATGAAATTCTCCGAAACGTATGACAGTGCATTACACTCTTTGTTATAAGGTCCTTTTTTTATTTCTTAGAATTCTTGGCAGAGGGTTAATATATTTCCAAACCGGAAGTGGTTAGGTAAGTTACAAAAAAAAATGTGTTGTTTCTTCATACACCAACTTCAAACAGGAAGTGGTTAGATAAGTTACAAAAAAAATGTCTTGTTTCTTCTTCATACACCAACTTCAAACAGGAAGTGTTAGATAAGTTACAAAAAAAATATTGTTTCTTCTTCATACACCAACTTCAGAAGATAGACAGGTAGATGAGATAATAACCGAATTATTATGAACTGATTAGTTTATTTTCTGATGTTAAAGGGATACGAGACAGATAGAAACAGACAATTTAACACACTTACAAGCACCAAGCAAATAGCACAGAAGTAAATTCACTGACACTTAGCGAATTCCTGTCTGAATCTCCAAGACAAATAATGAATTTATATCCAGATGATGTCATTAGAGCTGTCAAGAACAGCTGATGACTTCCCTGTGACTTTTTAGCTCCCAGAGAGTTTTTCATTAATCATTCATATATCTAATAAAAGGAAAATAGATATATAGATAGACAGATACACTGGGAGTTAGAGAGATGGATATACAGATAGACCGAGAGATAGATAGGGAGAAGGGTATATAGAGATATTGATTGGCATATAGGAGCTAGCTCGATAGATAACCAAATAGATACAAAAAGACAGAAATAGACACATGAGTAGAAATAAACAAACACTCTTTTAGAAACAAGCAAACAAACACACGCACAAACAAGCAAACACACACAGATACACAAACACACACACAGACACACGTACATACACATACATAGATACACACGCACATACACACACACACATACAGGCGCAAACAAAATCACACACGAAAACGAACACACATGCAAACACAAACACACACACAAACCAAAAAAAACGCACACAATCAGAAACGCTCAAACAAACACACGCACACACAACAACAATAACAAAGAAACACACTTAAACAATAAAACATAAATAAGACACAAAGACACAAACGTACACAGATACGATAATATTCTCCCGTTTTCCGTTTCTCTCCCGTTTCTTTGGTTTTCTCTTCCCATCATCTTCCGTTCCTGCCCCCCCCCCCCGCCCCCCCACCGCCACATTTCCTCCTTAAGTGCATCCTTCTTCTCTTTCTGTCTCAGTCATTCTCTCTCTGTTTGTCTGTCTGTCTGTCTGTCTTTCTTTCTCTCTTTCTCTCTCTCTCTCTCTCTCTCTCTCTCTCTCTCTCTCTCTCTCTCTCTCTCTCTCTCTCTCTCTCTCTCTCTCTCTCTCTCTCTCTCTCTCTCTCTCTCTCTCTCTCTCTCTCTATTTCTCTCTCTCTATCTCTCTCTCTCTTATCTCTTTCTCTCTCTCTCCCCCTCACCCTCCCTCTATTCCTCCCTCTCTCTCTCTCTCTCTCTCTCTCTCTCTCTCTCTTTCTCTCTCTCTCTCTCTGTCCATCTCCCTCTCTCTCTCTCTCTCTCTCTCTCTCTCTCTCTCTCTCTCTCTCTCTCTCTCTCTCTCTCTCTCTCTCTCTCTCTCTCTCTCTTTCTTTCTCTCTCTCTTCTTCTTCTTCCTCTTATTCTTATTCTGTCTTTCTTTCTATGCCTTTTGATTTTCTGATTGAGGTTTCCAAAGTTTTAGCCATTTTTCTCTCTCCCTCTTCTTCTTCTCTTTTCTTTCTGTCTCTCTATTAATTCTAATTACCTAATTGTGTAAGTTTTATCATTTCATATACCTGATCTTTTGTCGTTGTTTTTCATTCATTAACCTAACAATAAGTCTTTTATTTTTCATTATTTTTTTATTTTTTATTATATTATTATCTTTTTTTTAAGTGAATTATCCTTCTTGCTTCTCCATGCATCCTTTCATTACTTCCGGTATGTTAAATATAAATTCTCTCCTCCTATCTCCCCCTCCTCATCATCATTATCTTTCTCAACCTTCTTCCTCTAGCTCCTCCTCCTCCTTCT
>NC_091557.1:46498851-46506351 GCF_042767895.1 Penaeus vannamei
CTTTCTTGTATGTTTTGTAACACGTTATATAAATAACACGTTAACATACACACACACACACACACGCACACATATAAAGGCATACACACACACATACAAACACACACACACGCACACACACACACACATACACACATAAACACACACACACACTCAAAAAAACACATAAACACAAACACACACAAACAAACACACACACACACACACAAACAAACAAACACACACACAAACAAACAAACACGCACACATCCATACATACTCGTCCACCATAAAAAAAAAATACTCTCCCTCCCACGGTAACTTATGAAACAAAAAAAAAAACAAAAAAAAAAAAAAACTCAGAAAAAAAGTCTTACTCGTCCATCCACGGTGTATAAATTCCGTTTCACTTTCAAAAACAAACAAGGCGAAAGGAAACGACTCACGGACTTAGACAAACTAAACAGGAGATCCAATGCATGTACAATGATTTCACAGGATCCCAAAACCCTTTGACAGACTTCAAGTACTTGCGCAGATGTACATTTGGATGTCACAGTAAGTACAGGTGCAGGAGGTCAACGCAGAGTGAGTGTGTGTGTGTGTGTGTGTGTGTGTGTCTCTGTGTGTGTGTGTGTGTGTGAGGGAGGCAGGGAGTGTGTGTGTGTGTGTGTGTTTGAGTGTGTGTGTGTGTGTGTGTGTGTGTGGTTGAGTGTGTATGTGTGTGTGTGTGTGTGTGTGTGTGTGTGTGTGTGTGTGTGTGTGTGTGGTTGTGTGTGTGTGTGTGTGTGAGCGAGTGAGTGTGTGTATGAGTCAATCAGTGAGTGTGTGTGTGTGTGTGTGTCCGTGTGTGTGTGTGTGTGTGTGTGTGTGAGCATGTGAGAGAGAGAGAGAGAGAGAGAGAGAAAGAATGAGTGTGTGTGTGTGTGTGTGTGTGCACCATCCCCGCTCATACAACTTTAATATGTACGTTTTGTCCCGATAAGCTTCTTAAAGTAAGAAAAAAAATGAAAATAAAGAAAGAACACAATGAAAAAAGCAGATTAATAGATAGACAGACAGACAGATAGATAAAGAGATAGATAAGAAAACTCTCTAAGCAGCATTATGTAGATCTAGCATATCGTGTTAGTTAAAGTTTAAAGGATTCACGTTAAACAAAAGGCTTTCTCAACCTCAACCACTGACCTTCTATCGCATTTGCATATTCACCCTCCCTTTCATCACGACTATTCACCTCTTCATTATTGCTCTAATCGTCCCCGTTCGTCGTCAATAACGGGAGCGCAAATCACGTGATGTTCTCAACACGTTTTCATCGCGATATCGTCTTTATTTCACAAGGCAAAAGGGGTTATTATGAATATCGTTTTGTGATGCCGAAAACCGCTGCAGTAGGATTCTTTGACACTTTCTAGGGGACAATAATATACGATGAGGAGTTTTGAGGATATTATGTAGAGTTTGTATTAAGTTATGACTCAGCAATTGTTGTTTGTGTAATGGGAATTGTTTTGGTTTTTGATGGGACAGTCTCTTCTATATCAGATAGATAGATAGGTAGGTAAATAGGTAGATAGATAGATGGATGGATAGATATGGAAAGAGAGGGTGAGATGGAGAGAAAGAGAGAGAGAGAGAGAGAGAGAGAGAGAGAGAGAGAGAGAGAGAGAGAGAGAGAGAGAGAGAGACAGAGACAGAGAGAATGACAGAGAAAGACAGAGTGAAAGAAAAATTGATGAATAGCAAGCGAGACAAAGAGAAAGACAGCGAAAGAGAGAGAGAGATTAAAGGTAAGCAATACACGCATAACAATACCACCCACGAGCAGACACAGCCACTAAAAATACCACAGTCCAGTTTCTGCCTTAATACCACCCGGATTACCTATCTCATTCTATGTACGGATATTTCCCCAAACCAATTTACATTAATGACAGTAATACCGACCATGATATAGCTAACAGTGCAACCTATGTTATACTGAGGGACACTAATATTACCCAGCTTTGGTAATCGAATCAAATGGACATCAAAGTTTGATGTTTTGATATTTGACTAATACCAGCGTGATATCCGTAATCAATGACTAAAATATTTCATCCTAATCCCTGTAATGGATCGAAATACTACCTTACTTGCTGAAATATATCGAGTTCAAATATATCATAAATGAAATTCTGACATCAACAAAATGCAAGCAAGTTATATTTTATTCAAAACTGATCCACAGATTTCAAACAAAATGCATTCAAGATTCAAACCCTGAATAGAACTCATGCAAAATATAGCAAATTCAAAATTCAAACATTATAGTAAAAAAACAATTTTATAACAGCATAATTATCGTATTTATTAGCCTCAGTGAGCATCCATGATACACTATTAATCATAAATTGGTTTATAAAGGACGCAAATGCTTGGGAGTCTGAGCTGTTGGAGATACAAATGGATAGAGTGTAAATAAAATATTGGTTTATAAAAGGCACGTGACCCGGGAATTCAGAGTTGTTACATACATAAATGATAAGATAATAGATAATAAATTGGTTTATAAAGGTCACAAAATTAGAACTTCTGGGCTGTCCGAGACCTAAAGGGATATAAAGTATATATTATAAATTGGTTTATAAAGAATATCAGAACTAAGAATTCTGGGATGTTACATGCATGAAGGATAAAGTATAAATGTTTAATTTGTTTATCTGGATCTCAAACACTAGGATTGATCTACCCGGGACATTAATAATAAAGTATAAATGTTAACTGGTTTATAAGAGGCGCAAAAATTAGGAATTCTGAGTTTAAAAATTGATAATGAAATATAAATGATAACTCGCTTTATTAGGGCCACAAGAACTAAGTGTTCTGAGCCGTCAGACACAGATGATAAAGTATAATTGATAAACTGATAAAGAACACAATTACCAGGAATTCTGAGACGTAAGGTGATCTTCAGACACTCTCGCCAACCAGTTAATTGCAAAGCAAACAGTATGTCGAGTCGTATGTTTGGGAAAGTCTATTCTGAACGATATTTTGTGGGAATGAATGGAATCATAACGCACACCTTGTCTCCTTGTCATGTTCATGGTCTGTTGTCAGAGGTTTAGTGTTTTTTTTTTTTTTTTTTGTATTGCTGTTAATGTTTACACGAAAAATAACATTGGCCAGAATTGTATTCGCGTCATTAGCAATTATAATGAAAATAACAACTATGATTGTATTCGCAATTAACATAGCGTAGCATTGTCATAAGCGGCCACATTGTCATGAATATCATTATTATCACTAGTATTGTCATATGATAATCATCACTATTATCGTCATCATTATCAAAGTTATTATCATCGTTAGCAGTCTGTAGAGTTATTAATGGTGTTCTATGATAATAATCAAAGTTATTATCATTAGTATTTTGTTATTATTTTTGTATATATAAGCATCAAAGTTATTATCATTAATATTTTGTTATTATTTGTTTGTATACTAATAAAAAGGCTGTAAATCATCTTGTTCTTCATATAGGCAGGAAAAGAAGACAGAGAGAAAGAAAGAACTAATGCCATGAACAACATTTTAGGCCTTTTCATTATTTGTGTTCTTCTTCTTTTTCTATTTCTATTTCTTCTTCTTCTTCTATTTCTTCTTCTTCTATTTCTTCTTCTTCTTCTTCTATTTCTTCTTGTTTTCTTCTTTCTGTAAATCATCTTGTTCTTCATATAAGCAGGAAAAGAAGACAGAGAGAAAGAAAGAAATAATACCATGAACAACATTTTAGGCCTTTTCATTATTTGTGTTCTTCTTCTTTTTCTATTTCTATTTCTTCTTCTTCTATTTCTTCTTCTTCTTCTTCTATTTCTTCTTGTTTTCTTCTTTCTGTAAATCATCTTGTTCTTCATATAGGCAGGAAAAGAAGACAGAGAGAAAGAAAGAATGAATACCATGAACAACATTTTAGGCCTTAATATCCTCAAAGTCAAAATATGTGCAAAGCTAAAGAGTAAAAAGTATTGGTGATACAATAATTTTTTTCTCTAATTAGTTGTGTACTTTTTTTTTATCAGTTGTATATTTTTTATCAGTTGTATATTTTTTATCAGTTGTATATTTTTTATCAGTTGTAGAGTTGTATTTTTTTATTTGTAGATTTTTTTTTTTTTTTTTTTTTTTTTTTAATCAGTTGTAGTATTATTCATATTTTTGATGTTGAGGTATTTTCTGCTGACGACTTGTAGCTGATATATCATGACAGTTTGATCACCATCTGTGTAATACAAAGTGGAAATTCATCTCTCACGTTGCCAGCTCTGCTTTAATATAATCTTTTTCTTTTTTATAATATGATTTTTCATTATTTGTATTGTTCTTTTGGTCACTTTTACCTCCTTATTTTTGTCCTGTATTGTCGCGGTTTGTAGTAGTTTAAGCATCGCCTGTATATGATATAAGATGAAAATCTATCTTTCGCATCAACAAATCTGCTATAATAGATTTCATTTCTTTAGATAATATATTTCATTATTTGTTTTTGTATTTTTTTCATTTCCCCCTTTACGTATCCCGCAGTTTCCAGTTGTTAAAATTTAAGCACCACTTGTATATAAATACAAAATGAAAATCTTTCCCAGCACCAATTCCCTTGCTATAAATAATATATTTCATTATTATTATCTTTTTTTTTATTTCTCTCCTTTACGTGTGTCGCAGTTTGCAGTAGTTTAAGCACCACTTGTATATAATACAAAATGAAAATTCATATTTCCCATCACCATCTCTGCTTTAACAGATTCCCTTGTTATAGATTATATATTTCATTTTTTGTATTTTTCTTTTTTTTATGTCGCAGTTTCCCGCAGTTTAAGCACCACTTGTGCATAATACAAAATTAAAATCTATCTTTCACATCACCATCTCTGCTTTAACAGATTTATAGATAATATATTTTATTGTGTGTATTTATTTTTTGTTTTATTTATTTTATTTATTTTTTATTATTATTTTTTTTTACATTCCCTCCTTTGCTTATGCCGCAGTTTTCAATAGTCTAAGCACCACTTGTATATAACACAAAATGAAAAAATCCTATTTCACATCACCAACTCCACTTTAACATATTTATTTATTTAATATATATATATTTTTTATTATTATTTAATTATTTATTTATTTATTTATTTATTTCCATTTCTCTCCCTTACTTATGCCGCAGTTTCCAATAGTCTAAGAACCACTTAAAAAAAATAGATAATAATAAAACAAAATAAAACAAAAATAAGATATAAAATAAAATAAAACATAAAACAAAATGCAAAATCCCTATTTCACATCACCAACTCTAATAGATTTATTTATTTAATTATTAATTTTATTGTATAATTATTATTATTCATTTATTTATTTATTCATTTTTTTCCATTTCTCTCCTTTACTTATGCCGCAGTTTCCAGTACTACCTGAACGTAATACAAAATCAAAATCCATCTTTCACATCACCAACTCTACTTTAACAGATTCATTTATTTAATCATTTTCTTAAATTTTTATTACTATTATTATTTATTTATCTATTCATTTTTCCATTTCTCTCCTTTACTTATGTCGCAGTTTCCAGCACCACCTGAACGTAATACAGAATCAAAATCCATCTTTCACATCACCAACTCTGCTTTAACATATTTATTTATTTAATCATTTTTTTTTATTATTATTTATTTATTTATTTATTTATTTATTTCCATTTTTCTCCCTCCCTTATCTCGCAGTTTCCAATATTCTAAGCACCACTTGTATATAAAACAAAACTCAAAATCCATCTTTCACATCACCAACTCTACTTTAACATATTTGTTTATTTAATCATTTTATTATTATTATTATTATTATTTATTTATTTATTCATTTTTTTCCATTTCTCTCCCTTACTTATGTCGCAGTTTCCAATAGTCTAAGCACTACTTGTATATAAAATAGAATGCAAAATCCCTATTTCACATCACCAACTCTACTTTAATAGATTTATTTATTTAATCATTTTCTTAAATTTTTATTACTATTATTATTTATTTATTTATTCATTTTTTTCCATTTCTCTCCCTTACTTCTGTCGCAGTTTCCAGCACCACCTGAACGTAATACAGAATCAAAATCCATCTTTCACATCACCAACTCTGCTTTAACAGATTCATTGCTATAGATCCCTTGCAACGTGCACTGCAAAACTTCCGGGTTGCTTACCACAGCCTCTTTTCGCGACGAGTGCAAAAAGAGTTGATTTATGTATTTTTCTTTTTTTATATATGTATTTTTCTTTTTTTTATATATGTTTTTTTTTTCTTTTTTTTTTTTTTTTTTTTTTTTTGAGGGGGTGGGGGGGGGGCTGGATCTGTATTTTTTGATACGTGTGTTGGCAGATATACATTCGGATAAATATGATTTAAGATTTAGGTATTTGGTGTTTTTTCTTCTTCCTCTTCTTCTTCAATTTCTTCTTCTTCTTTTCTTTCCTCTTAATCTTCTTCTTCTATTTCTTCTTCTTCTATTTCTTCTTCTTCTTCTTCTTCTTCTATTTCTTCTTCTTCTTCTTCTTCTTCTTCTTCTTCTTCTTCTTCTTCTTCTATTTCTTCTTCTTCTTCTTCTTCTTCTTCTTCTTCTTCTTCTTCTTCTTCTTCTTCTTCTTCTTCTTCTTCTTCTTCTTCTTCTATTTCTTCTTCTTCTTCTTCTTCTTCTTCTTCCTCTTCTTCACCTTATCATTCTTCTTCTTCTTCTTTTTCTTCTTCTTGTTCTTGTTCTTCTTCTTCTTCTATTTCTTCTTCTTCTTCTATTTCTTCTTCTTTTTCTTCTTCTTCTTCTTCTTCTATTTCTATTTCTTCTTCTTCTTCTATTTCTTCTTCTTCTTCTTTTTCTTCTTCTATTTCTTCTTCTTCTATTTCTTATTCTTCTTCCTCTTCTTCTTCTTCTTCTTCTTCTTCTTCTTCTTCTATTTCTTCTTCTTCTTCTTCTTCCTCTTCTTCTTCTTCTTCTTCTATTTCTTATTCTTCTTCCTCTTCTTCTTCTTCTTCTTCTTCTTCTTCTTCTTCTATTTCTTCTTCTTCTTCTTCTTCCTCTTCTTCTTCTTCTTCCTTATACAGAAATGACGATAATTTTGATGATTCATTCTCTGTTGAATGTCTGTGTATAGTTATGTCCACGTATCAATTTTCTTTTACACTTTAATATCGCGTCATGTAAAAATAAATAAACAAATAAATAGATAGATAAATAAATAAAAAGCTTCCTTAAAATTCCAGGAAGTATTGAACAGAAAAGGAGTAGAGAAATAGAAAAGAGAAATGATAAATGATAAAGAACATGGTCACTAAATAATAGTGATTATTCAGATTTCTTTCCTACTGTACCTTATACTGTCTTCACTGTATCTCATGACCTAACACTTATTTTCAGTATTAATGAATGTCACTTGTTATTGTTGAATATTGTTATTTATTTTCCCTTTCTGTTTTCTTCGAGAGCCAAAAATGT
>NC_091557.1:46508851-46511351 GCF_042767895.1 Penaeus vannamei
TTTATTTTTTCTTTTTTTTTCTTTGCGTACACATGTGCATTAGATAGAAAACAAACGAATAGACAGTTTCCATAGATAGATAAATGCATGTGGTGTGTCCTGTATGCTCTTTTCTAATCATGGATGTATGTTTGTATGTTTGAGCACAGTAGATGAGTTAGAATACATAGTGTTTTGTTTAAATCTACACCTTCTCCGTTTTTATCTTCACTTCCCTTATCTTCTCCTTCTCCACTTCCGCCACGTCGACCTTCAAAACCTCCTTCTCCTCCACCTGCACCTCCTCCACTCATGCGTCCTTCGCCATGTCCACCTCCACCACCTTTCCTCTTCACCTCCTCTATCAACCCTTCCTCCATCACCTCTGCTATCTATATCTCTTGCGCCCTCCACCACCTATGATTCCACCTCTACCCTTTTCACCATCACAACCACCAACTCCACCTCCACTTCCACCACCCCTTCTTCCACATCCACCTCCATTACCAACTCCGAAACCTCCTTTTCCTCTACCTCCACCTCCACCAACTCATTTTTCTTCACCCCTCCACCACTTCCACCTCCTTCACAACCTTCACCTCCTCCTCCTCCAACCAACCTCTTTCTTCTTCTCCACCACCTCTACTTCCCCCTCCCCCTCCACCACCACCTCCCACCACCCCACCTCCACCATCTCCCCCTCCACCTCCTCCTCCACCACCGCCGCCCCATCCACCCGCACCTCTCCCTCCACCCCCCTACCTCCCCCTCCACCCCCACCCCCTCCATACCTCCACCCCACCACCTCCCCCTCCACCTCCCCCTCCACCTCCCCCTCCCCCCCCAACCCCCTCCACCCCCACCTCCCCCCATCTCACGCGTCCTCCTCCAATTCCACCCCCACCTTCCCTTCCACCCCCTTCCACCTCCCCTTTCCACCTCCACCTCCACCCCTCCCCCTTCCACCTCCCCCCACCTCCCACCCCAGCCCCCACCTTCCCCCCCCTCCACCCCCACCCCCCACCACCCCCACCACCTCCCACCACCTCCCACCCCCAACCCCCTCTCACCTCTCCCACCACCTCCCTCTCCACCTCCCCCCACCTCCACCCCCACCTCACGCGTCCTCCTCCAATTCCAACCCCACTTCCACCTCCCCCTTTCCACCTCCCCTTTCCACCTCCACCTCCACCCCACCATCTCCACCCCCACCACCTCCCCACCCACCTCCACCTCCCACCACCTCCACCCCCACCTCACGCGTCCTCCTCCCGCGTCGCATCGAGTCCCCGTCTCGAGCGTGTTTCTCTGTGCAGAATTTTGATATTATGCAAGTTAACCGAGTTTGTAAGGGAGTCGGAAAGTTGACACCGGTGCCACGGCCTCCAGGGGGATGGCACCTCGCTGGGGGGTAACTATTATAATGCTCGCTTAATCGTGCTTCATCTTTTAAAGTTGTTTATTATATTTTTCTTTTTTTTCTCTCTTTTTTGGGGGGTGATATTCCGACGGGCGTGGAGAGGTGTGTGAGTTTTTAAAAAAATATAAATCGTTTTGTTTTGTTTTTGATTTTGGATGTTTTTCGCTTTTTTTATTTTATTATTATCGTTATTATCGATGTTATCATTATTTATTATTATTTATATCTATTAGTATTTATACATTTTTTTATAATTATTATTTTTTCTATTATTATTGTTATTATTATAATTACCATTATCACTAATATTATTATCATAATCATCATCATGATTATCATTATTAGTATCATTATTATCATTATCATTTCTTTTATTCGGTAGAAATTTGCAATGCTAATCCTGATAGTAATGATAACTACGATTTTAACAATATTCATAGTAAGCAATAATTGTTACAGATTGGATTGTTACCAAGGTTATTATCATTGCTGTCATTATTATCATGATATTCATTACAATCATCATCATTTTCATCATCATCCTCATCATCCTTATCACCGCCATCATTATTATCATCACCATCATTATTATCATCATTATCATCATCACCACTATCATCATCATCACCACCATCATTATCACCATCACCATTATCATCACCATTACCATCATCTTCCTCCTCCATCTCACCATAATCATCATTTTGTTGACACCATCATCCCTCTTAAGCATAACACCCATATCCACCATAATGGAAAAATAATATTATCAATATCATTATCATTTAAATATTAATACTTAAAAAAACTATCAGTATTTTCATCACAAATATTGCATTAGAAGAAATACAGAAAATCCTTCAAAATCGTCTATTATTTTTCCCTTCACACTTACTACATTATTCACCAATATAACCGGGACAGAATAAGCTTTTTTTTATTTCTATATATGAAATGACATTTTTTTTTTTTTTTTTTTTTTTTTTTTTTTTTTTTTTTTTTTTTTTAGCTGTAGAGACTATAAATGTTAAAGGCTCTGAAAGGTCAAGGCTATGGGATCCTAATGAAATGGAATTCAGTCCTGATCTGATAATGATCGTG
>NC_091557.1:46523851-46526351 GCF_042767895.1 Penaeus vannamei
GAAAGAGAGAGAGAGAGAGACAGACAGAGAGAAAGAGACAGAGAGCGAAAGGGAAAGAAAGAGAGAGACAGAGACAGAGAGAGAGAGACAGAGAAAGAGAGAAACACAGAGAGGGAGAGAGAGAGAAAGAGATAGTCTCAGGCAGATTATCTTTCCTGACGGACTTGTTGGATTTGGAGTCGAAAAAAATATGATGCTTAGCCCTCTCCTTTCGACGATATCCACATGTAGATATAAGTAATACAAGCAATGTTTATGCTTTTATTTAGATGTGGTGGACTTGTTTCTCAGAATAAGCTGTAAAGATAAGCAAACCCCGGCTATGTGGCTGCTCTGTACAGAATTAAAGCAGGCAGGCATATGTGTGTATATAAAGCATATATATATATATATATATATATATATATATATATATATATATATATATATATATATATATATATATATATATATATGTGTGTGTGTGTGTGTGTGTGTGTGTGTGTGTGTGTGTGTGTGTGTGTGTGTGTGTGTGTCTGTGTGTGTATGTATGTATGTATGTATGCATGTATATATATATATATACATACATGCATATATATATATATATATATATATATATATATATATATATATGTGTGTGTGTGTGTGTGTGTGTGTGTGTGTGTGTGTGTGTGTGTGTGTGTGTGTGCGTATCATTATGATTGGTGTAAGCACTGAATTGGATTTAACTCTTCTTGGACATTTTATTCAAATACCGCCATTTACACGTAACTGTGTAATAATAAAGGGGATTAATTCTAAATTAATTTCCTCTCGGCGTGAAAGTATAGGTGTAGATTCCAATTCCTTATATAATCAACATACTCGATCTTTAATCACAGGTAAAGGTATAAGCGAATACACCTTATATTTTTGCCATTCTACTCGGCTTGGTTTTCTATACCACACACGTCTCTAACTGAATTCTAAATGATTAATAAACGTTCTTTAATCCTTTCAGGTAAGAGATAAACTAGGTTGACTTGTTTACCGAGACTGCAAACGACATACCTTTCCCTCACAGACAATAACAACATTGCTTCTGTTCTTTTAATGTCACGAAGATACATTCACGTCAGTCTCCTTCTGTTTATAAAAAGTTCGAACAAGAACTTTGACTCACGAGATGTTACATGGTAGAGTGTTGCAGAGGTGCTGTCACACTAGCACTTTTACCGTCAATTTTTTGGTAATTTTCTGAAATCTTGTCTATTTTTTTCCGTCTGAAAACCTTTCCGTCAACTTTTTCAGCCAAGCGTAGTCAAATCAAGAGCTATATTCGAGAATGTTTGTATTTATGTTAAATGAAACTGTCAAAAAATCGACGGAAAAAGTGCTAGTGTGACAGAACCTTAAGCCTGCCTGATGTCGCTATGGAAATAATGACAGTAATTAAATTGGTCAGCTCACTGTGAGAATGGAGATGCAGTTTTGTGTATACGAAGACCTGCTCACTAAATATATACGTCAGAGGCTACGAAACCGGTTCCTTAAAGAAGCGAGGTAGGGAATCCGTTCTTCAAAAGGGGAGGAGGGAAAATGGATAATTTCTGGAGTACTTATTAGGTATTGGTAAACAATCTTTTGGAAGAGGAAAAGATTGTTTGGGCAACACAGTGGTTATTCTTTCATCAAAGAGAATTATTGAGGTTTTAGTGGCCCTCTCTTCTATGAGTCTTTGTGCTCTCTCTCTCTCTCTCTCTCTCTCTCTCTCTCTCTCTCTCTCTCTCTCTCTCTCTCTCTCTCTCTCTCTCTCTCTCTCTCTCTCTCTCTCTCTCTACCATTCAATTCCCTCTACATGTCTGTCTACCTGTCTCTATCTCTTTCTATCTATCTTTCAGTTCCCTCATTCTGCCTGTCTATCGATCTATCTTGCCCGTGGTGTAAGATCTTGCAATTCAAACCATAGAACAAATGATTTTATTTAATGATGATTAGTCTCGTATGAAAGTATTTTGATTTGTTTAATTGTTATAGCCACATTAAAAAATCAGATTTGATATATGACCCTTAATAATACTCCCCTTTTATATATATATATATATATATATATATATATATATATATATATATATATATATATATATATATATATATTTTTTTTTTTTTTTTTTTTTTTTTTTTTTTTTTTTTTTGTGCAAGTGTTTGTGTAAATGTATGTGTGTGTGTGTTTGTGTGTGCATGTATTTGTGTGTGTGTATGTGTGTGTTTGTGTGTGTCTGTGTCTGTGTGTTTCTGTGTGTGCGTGCTTCTGTTCCTGTGTGCCTTGATACCTGTACGTTTGTGTACGTATGATACGAGGTACGTGACGTACCCATATGTACGTAAAATCTTTCATACACACATACAGACAAACACTGCTCTCACCTTCCCTGTTCCTTCAAATATATCATTAAGACAATATCTTCTTTATATGCTTCCAAATGTTAAAAAAAAATAATAATAAAATAAAATAGAAAAAATACTTTTCTATGCAAAG
>NC_091557.1:46528851-46531351 GCF_042767895.1 Penaeus vannamei
TCTACAACCTTGTACAAAAATGAATACCTTTTTGTGAATTTTCAGTGCAGCAGTCTCACATAAAACATGACTTTTTAAAAGACTTTTAAATGATTAGGATATTATTTCTGTAAGTGGAAATTTGAACATTAAGACTGGTTATCATTAAATAACAATGAAAAGGAATTTCATGGTAATATTAGCAGAACAGACGAGTTAAGAGTAAAGACATACTGTGAAAGTGAATTTACATGCTTATATAAGGAAGAGAGAGTGCGTGTATGTATAATAGTATTAGAGAGTATGTGTGTTTATTAATTTATGTTATATCATTGAGACATGTGAAAGAAAGTGAGTGACAGAGAAACACCAAACAAATTACCTAAGAATAAAACATCATAGTTTAGTTAATAAAACAGCCAAAGACAAAAATCTATTATGCATTTAGATAGTCACCATTAGTCATACAACTCCCTCAAATTCTCAGAGTAAAACATCTTTGTACATTTAGTCAATAAAACAGCCAAAGACGAAAGACTATTCTGCACCTAAATAGTCACCATTAGTCATATCAGTCCACCAAATTCCCCAACTATTTATCAAACCAAATGGAACGAAAAGGACGACCTATACTGAATACTCTCTCAATGAAAGGTCTTCCTCTGTGGGTTTCATTAGGAGTCGCGTCTCATAAGCACATTAGTCACAGAACGTAATCAACTTTTCGTTCAAGGAGCCACAAAGGTGGACTTGTTATCGTGTCTACAAGCCTTTGCAAGAGTGACTGCTCAACATATTTTCTTCTTCTCCTTCTTCTCCTTCTCCTCCTCTTTCTCCTTCTTCTCTTTCTCTTTCTCCTTCTCGTCTTCTATCTCCTTCTCCTTCTCCTTCTCCTTCTCCTTCTCCTTCTCCTTCTCCTTCTCCTTCTCCTTCTCCTTCTCCTTCTCCTTCTCCTTCTCCTTCTCCTTCTCCTTCTCCTTCTCCTTCTCTTTCTCCTTCTCGTCTTCTATCTCCTTCTCCTTCTCCTTCTCCTTCTCCTTCTCCTCCTCTTTCTCCTTCTCTTTCTCTTTCTCCTTCTCCTCCTCTTTCTCCTTCTCTTTCTCTTTCTACTTCTACTTTTGTTGTTCAGTATCTCTTTTTCTTCTCCTTCTTCTTCTTCTTTTTCTTTTATTTCTACTTTTACTGCTCATCATCTTTTCTTTTTCTTTTCCTTCTCTTTCTTCTTCTTCTTCTATTTCCACTCCTTTTTTTTCTCTTTTCTCCTTCTTCTTCTTCTTCTCCCCCTTCTCCTTCTCCTCCTCTTTCTCCTTCTTCTCTTTATACTTCTACTTCTACTTTTGTTGTTCAATATCTTTTCTTCTTCTTCTCCTTCTTTTTCTTCTATTTCTACTTTTACTGCTCATCATCTTTTCTTTTTCTTTTCCTTCTCTTTCTTCTTCTTCTTCTATTTCCACTTCTTTTTTCTCTCTTTTCTCCTTCTTCTTCTTCTCCTCCTTCTTCTCCTTCTCCTCCTTCTCCTCCTTCTCTTTCTTCTTTTTCTCCTTCTCCTTCTCTTCCTCCTTCCTTTTCTTCTCTTTTTCTATTCTCTTACTATACAATCATGTACGATAGGATATGCAAAAGGTATAAATAATAATAATAGTAATAATGATAATGATAATAACAATTATAAAGTGATAGAAATAATGGTAATGATAATAGGAATAATAGTGATAAAGAAAATGGCAATAACGATACTAATGATGATAATAACAATCATAAGAATAACAATAAAAATTATAATTATATAAATAATAACAACAGCAAATGTTTATTCACCAAAACAAATTGATCAATTGATCACTTAACAGTATTAAAATAAATACAAAATCAACAGCAAAATTGATTAATGTTGACGAAAAAGGATTGATAATTAACAGAGAAACATCCAATGATAAAATGATCGAATCTAAAACAAACAGATTGTTTTCAACCACAAAATCGCAAAATAAAACAGAAAATCACAAAGAACACAAGATGAAAAAATACACCGCAATAGATCAATACAATCCATGTTTTATTATTAGGTGCTCTAAGAAAAAAAAAAGTTAGAGAGATAAGCCAAGAAAAACATCTATTGGTGACAAACTCAAAACCCTGAAGTTCTGATGCTTATATGAGCTAGTTCTTAATGATCTGACGCCTTTGTGATCTACCCAGAAGGCCTCTCGATGCTGCTGCTCCTCCTCGGGATAATCCGTCTTCTAACATGTCGTAAACTTGCTGCGAATGAACCGTATTCATGTTGACAGATGTAGAAAAAGGTGTGGGTGAGAATGGATATCTTCACAATACAACGGATGTATTTGAACGGTTTCGATTATAACTTCGTCAGAAATGTATAATAATGTATAATAATAGTCACAGTAATAGTAATAATAATGATGATAATAATAATGTGAGAACGAATGTATTTCTGACGAAGATATAATCGAAACCGGTCAAATACATCTCTTGTATTGTGAAGATATTCATTCATATT
>NC_091557.1:46544798-46549798 GCF_042767895.1 Penaeus vannamei
GAATCAGGTTAAGTGGGCCAAGAATCAGGTTAAGTGGGCCAAGAATCAGGTTAAGTGGGCCAAGAATCAGGTTAAGTGGGCCAAGAATCAGGTTAAGTGGGCCAAGAATCAGGTTAAGTGGGCCAAGAATCAGGTTAAGTGGGCCAAGAATCAGGTTAAGTGGGCCAAGAATCAGGTTGAGTGGCCTAAGAATCAGGTTGAGTGGGCCAAGAATCAGCTTAAGTGGGCCAAGAATCAGGTTAAGTGGGCTAAGAATCAGGTCAAGTGGGCCAAGAATCAGGTCAAGTGGGCCAAGAATCAGGTGAAGTGGGCCAAGAATCAGGTTAAGTGGGCCAAGAATCAACGGCTTCTCCCATTGTATGCAGCAATGCTTGTAATTTTACTATGTATATATTTATTCATTTATTTATTTTGTGGATTTATTTATTACTATTATTTTAGTTCTTTTTAAGTTAGACGCTCATTTACACACACAAAAACGCACACATGCAGTATATTGTAATCTTGTAAGTCTATAATATTTTTGTCCATGATAAAACACAAGCTTAACCAGGTACTACAAGAGCATCAAGGAAAAAAGTAAATGTAAAGGTTACATTACTCTTTAAAGTACGATAGTAGAGCGCACAGGAAAACACATTACTTAAGTAAAAGAAATAAATGAAAAAAAAAGATAACGTAATCTCCTCATGCAGCAAATTCTCATTAAAGGAGAAACTGGCAACTCGCATTAGACCCTATGGAGTACGTCGATTCCTTAAGTCCTTTTCGAGGAAAAATATGATAAAAGAATATATAAATCGCTTATGAAGGAAGCAGAATAATAATAATAATAAAGTGGTGTAAAACAATACAAGAAAATGTTCATGATGCCAGATACATGTAAACGTAAGTATGATGTATCAGCTGATTACATTAATGATAAAAAATACGTCGGAGCGTCCTGAGTTGCCAGGTTTTATTTTTCTTTCTTTCCTGAGATGCATTATAGAATCCCGGAAAGTACCTTCATTCAGAAATATATATATATATATATATATATATATATATATATATAGAGAGAGAGAGAGAGAGAGAGAGAGAGAGAGAGAGAGAGAGAGAGAGAGAGAGAGAGAGAGAGAGAGAGAGAGAGAGAGAGAGAGAGAGAGGGGAGGGAGGAGGGAGGGAGAGAGAGAGGGAGGGAGAAAGTGAGAGAAAGAGAGAATTTATATATATATATATATATATATATATATATATATATATATATATATATATATATATATATATATATATCATGGGTAAAATGCGGTCCGTAAAACGTGAACACAGATATAAACTTACATTTTTAATATATTTTCAAGCAAAAAGGAACTTGCATTTAGATGTTTCTCTCTTACATTGTGATTTTGCTGTTTCGAATAATTAAGTTGCATTTACGTGTGTGTGCTTGTGTTTGTTTGTGTATTTGTGAAGTTTGCGTGTGTGTGTGTGTGTGTCATTGTTTGTGTGCGTGTGTGTCATTGTTTGTGTGTGTGTGTGTGTCATTGTTTGTGTGTGTGTGTGTGTGTCATTGTTTGTGTGTGTGTGTCATTGTTTGTGTGTGTGTCATTGTTTGTGTGTGTGTGTGTGTGTGTCATTGTTTGTGTGTGTGTGTGTGTCATTGTTTGTGTGTGTGTGTGATATTTGCATGTGTTTGTGCGTTATGGTTTGTATGTGTGTGTGCATGTATACTTTTATTTTGTTTTCCCCTTATCTGAATGGTGTGAAATAACGAAGAGGAACGTTATTTTTCAGAACATATGAGCGGCGCCGAGTCATTCAATTCAGTGTTATGAATTAAAGATATAAACTGCATGCTCATCATCATGTTTTATTCTGTTAGAGACTGATATTTTGTGTGAAAATTATCAACCCACTAAATTAAGGAACGTTTCACTGGCTGTTTATAGTTTAAATCCTGTTTATGGTCGATTTAACCGTCGAAGCCATGACATATATATATATATATATATATATATATATATATATATATATATATATATATATATATATATGATTATGATTTTGATGAATAAATATCGTAGTCCAATAGACCTGGAAGTTATAATTACCATACTGGGTGAAATAAAATCCTAACTTAACCTAGCTAATTTATCGCACGCAAACAACTCGGCTAAAACCTCATTCAGCCTCAAGACAATTACATTTTAACGTAACAGTCTTTTAAACGCGAATTAAAACCCAAATTCTACGAGATATGTTCTCCGCTGCTGTCGCCATAACACGGCCGTGTCCGTTCGCGTAGAGCTCTTATTCACGAGTGACTGCGAGCACCCTTTCGGACACTGCCTTAGCCAGTGTTGCCATTCTAGCGACTTTCCCGCTAGATCTAAAATTTCTTTAGCTATGACCAAGCGGCGAAAATATTATAAGTTTACCCTATAAATAGCGATTTTAGAAAAGTCCTTCTTTTTCAGCGGGAAAATGAGGATCCCTTACTCTCTAGCGGTTTCATAAAAGTCCAATCTAGCGGTTTTGCGGAAACGTCATGGCAACACTGGCCTCAGCCCGCGCCCGGTCATAAGCCGCGCCTCGTGATGGTCGCTGCATGCCCGGGTTTTAGTGGCATATATAAGAGGTTGAGGCGACAGGAACGCTCTGCATCAGCCTTGTCTCCTGGTCAAGCTCTCCGCTCGCGCCATAAAGCTTTTCTACGACGCCCTGTAGCTCCGGCATTGCTTCCTGCTCGAGCAACTCAGTGGATTGGATAGATTCGGCGAGGTGGCCGGCTGCCGGTCCCGCCGCTCGCTCGCTCGCTCGCTGCCGCCGGGGTTATTCGGGGTTCAGATCTTGGCTTTTTTATTTGTTTGTTTATTCTTGCATCACATCTCGCTTTTGGATTCGTTTTTTTACCGTGTGCACTTAGAGACAGGCGTGTACACGTATATGCACGTGCGAAAAGTGAGAGATACGTATACAAGCATACTTACACGCGCGCGCACACACACACACACACACACACACACACACACACACACACACACACACACACACACACACACACACACACACACACACACACACACACGCACGCACACACACACACTCACACAAACATATGCGTATAATGGAATGCAAATCTTATTGATAATATTAACAAAAATATGTTAAATCAATACCACTTACTTTCATTTTTGGCAGTATTGTTATCATGGTCATTATTATCATTATCGCTTTCACTGTCATTATCATTTTTATTCTTTGTAATTAGGTTTGTTATCATTATTGATGTTGTTGGTATTATTATTAACATCATCATCATTATCATTATTGCTAACAATATTATTGTTATTAATATCATCATTATTATTATCATTATCATTATTATTATTATTGCTAATATTATCATCGTCTTCATCATCATTGTAATCGGTAACACCATCATTGTCATGATTTTATCATTATGATTATCATTTTTATTATCGTTGTTGTTATCATTATCATCACTACTATTATTATTATTATTGTCATTATTGTTATTATCATTATCTTTACTATTATCATTGTTATTATTATTAATACCATTATTATTATTATTATTAATATTATCATATATTTTTTTTATTATTGTTAATATGTTTTTCTTATCATCACTTTTATTACTGTTATTGTGCTGGTTGTTATTATTATCTTCATCATCATTATCATCATCATCACCATCATCATCATCATCATCATCACCATCACCATCATCATCATCATCATCATCATCATCATCGTTATTACTCCTATCATTATTCATACAGTCATCATTTTAGTCATTATTAACAATATAATCACCAACCCTCATCACCATTTCACTTCCTGCCAAAGTTAACACTTCGACCATTCACACTTCTCCAACAATACAAAAATACACAACATTTTGCATCACACTGTAAGCATTCCGAGATCCAAGACATTAGATATTTTAAGGCACAAGAATTTATACGAGTTTTAGACCAACATTTCTGTGAATTTTATATATATATATAGTGGAAGGTCATGTGTCTTTCCGTGTGTTTAGGTATTCGCGAGACATAAATGCTATACAGTCTTTTCTTTATTTCTTTTTTTTTCTTCTTCTTCAAAGGGTTTTGGTGGTGAATAACTAGCCAGGTGCATCTTCAAGTCGTTAAGTGGATATATAGATTAAGAATTGAAGAGGGAACGGTAAATAAATGAGTAAATAAAGGAATGCGGATAGTTTTTCACTTTTAATTCATTTACTGCTCTTTATAGCCGTTTCTTAAAAGATATATATGCATGATATATGAAATAAAATTGAATGGGTCAACAAATAAGAGATAATAAGATAGTTTACCCATTCTGTTTATTCTACTAATCTGTATCCCGTTTTCTTTACATTCCAGATCTTTATTGAAAGGTCCGGGGACTTTATATGAGGATAATAATTTTGTGATAGTTCAGTCTGGCTCGCACGGCCATAAGGGTCATATCCAAGACACTTTTTATCCTTTGATCCACAGTAATAAGGGCGCATCTCTGATACAGTTTGGATAACCTAAAAAAAAACCTATTTCCTTGTTTGGAGAAAGTACCGGTGGGGCTTATTGTACCAACACTCCAGCTGTGAAGAGCGAGCTAATGTAAAGAGAAATAAAGAGGAATATAGGAAATGTGTAACTTAACCCACTTTTGAAGATTGTGTGTATAAGGAAAGAGGTGGGGTTTCCGAATCCCAGAAATGTGTTATCAACGGCGACTCTATAGAAGGTTTCGGATTCCACAGACAAGGGTTTCTAAAAGCCAGTTATTCGGAATGGAAACTGGATGGGAAGATAATCAATTCGAGGTGTATTGCTCTGAGATTGAGATTGTTCAAGGGATGCATCAGATACTTGGCGATAAAGAAATGATTGTGGGTGAAGCTGATTCAGATAAAAGGCAATTTTCGTTTTTCGATTAGACGCATCGACTCTGTTACGTAACGTTGACGAATTTCTTTGGAAATGGAA
>NC_091557.1:46557298-46564798 GCF_042767895.1 Penaeus vannamei
AAATCTCACTCTTCAGTATCTGCTCGCACACAAGCAAAATTATAAAGGAAAAACAAACCTTATATTTGAGTATGATACAAGCATACAGAAAAAAATATAGCGACTGCGAATTAAATGCATTTGTTACAATATGTATTTAGGTCCTTTTAATTTGATAATTATGTTTGAATATCTACATTCTTAATTGTCATTATCATTATGATTTAAGTATCATCACGAGGAGTATGATTATTATGAATATCTAAATTACTAACACTACTATCATTATTTATCTATTTTTTTATCAAGATGATGATAAGGATATATCATGCATAGTATTGTTAAAATCATTATCCGTATCACCATATTATTATCATGATCATCATCGTTATCATTATCGTTATCATTATCATCATTATCCCACACTAACCTAACAATAAATAAAAACAAAACAGGAACCATCTAAGTTGCCTCTATTAAACGCACGACCCCATACAACGCCAAATAAATAAACACATTTTGATACTCAATATATTGTCCACATGCAGAGCAATTCAATGTTTTCATATTTATCGACCTTTGAACCTAGTCACTCGTTACAGTTAACTGCCGGGGAATATACTGTGTGCATAAATTGTATATATATTATATACATATACATGCAGGGGTGCGTATACTGTGTATCTGAAGTAGGGCAATGGACGGTATGTGTGTATGTGCGCGTGTGTGTGTAAGGAATGTATGCTGTGTTGGTTTGTTGTGTGTTTGTATGTACGCGTGTGTATGTGTGATCGTATGTATGTATGTGTGAGCGTGTGTATGTGACATGTGCTCATCTAGATGTATTGAACGTATCATAGGACATACGTTATTTTTCCTTGCTCTCCCTTCAGCGATGCATAAACCTTAAAAACACTTTAATACGAAAGAGCGAATACGAAAAAAAAATAATAATAATTTTTTTCAAGGAATTCGTTAAAAAATTCTCAAAATAGATTCCTACAGGAAGCGCTGATTACTACAACAAAGACGGGGCGAAAAAATACAAAATTGCATTACGGCCGTGAACGAACTCTCGACCCTATGAATAAAATTATGAAAAACAGAATCACAAGACAGGCATAGGGTTCTGTCTGATCCTCCCCCCCCCCACCCCGCCCCCCGCCCCTCACCTCCCTCTTCACAGACAAAAATGTTTACATCTGTTAAGAAGGAAAAAGTTATTTTTTTTCCCAATTTTCTTGTATAGATTCCTGTCTCTAATTACATAGGAGTAGTTGTCATTCTGTTTCTAATTGTGATGATGTTTTTTTTTTCCAATTTGAAAGTCAGATGAGATACGGTGAATGTGTTGCTTCTGCTTTGCAAGTTAGTGGATGTATGTTGTCTGGCTTATTGTGTGTGTTTGTGTGTGTGTGTGTGTGTGTGTGTGTGTGTGTGTGATGTACTGTAAGTAGTTGTGTATTGTGTTATTGATTTTGTCTTCATCTTCGCCTCCCCTTTCTTTCTCTCTCCATTTCTCTCTCTCTAATCTATCTATTTATCTTCCTCCTTCCCTCTCTCCATCCCACTCACCCTCTCTCTCTCTTTTCCCTTCCCTCTACCCTCTCTCTCTCTCCCCGCCTCCCTCTCTCTCTCTCTCCTCTCTCTCTCCTCTCTCTCTCTCTCTCTCTCTCTCTCTCTCTCTCTCTCTCTCTCTCTCTCTCTCTCCCTCTCTCTCTCTCTCTCTCTCGCTTTCATTTTCACTCCTCCTCTCCTCTCCCCGTCTCCTCTGCTACCCCCCCCCCTCCTCTCTCTCTCTCTCATTTTCACTCCGTTTCGTTTCACATGCTCAGATGAACACTCGTACAATACACATTAGCCTCAAACCAACATAAAACATACCATATACCATGCAGAAAAAAACATACAAACATATTTCGTGGATCCGCATCCTTGCCCAAAGTATCTCCATATTCACAGAAAACAACCCATCCGTGCTGGCTCTCATATTTCGAAAGAAAGAGATGAATGGCACCATTATGGCACTATGGCACTGTATGGTCAAGCGTATCGTTCGGCCATTTATTTGAAAAGCGGCGAGATTCTGGCCCACAGTCGGTTTAGAATTGGTGACAAGTAGTTATGTGATAGCATGATGTTTGGCTTTTTTCCCGGGCAAGTTGGTTGTTGCTGTGTTTCTGGTTGTTCCTACGGGTGTGGTATGTGTGTCTCTGTGTTGGGTATGTGTGGGTATGTGTTGCTAGCCTGGGAAGCATATGACTTAGTAGAAGAGAGAAAGAGAGAAGGGGGGAATAGAGAGAGTGGGGGAATAGAGAGAGTGGGGGGAATGGAGAGAGAGAGAAGAGAGAAGTTACTTTGGATTTCCATAATTTCTTTTGCTTTCTCTTTGTTTTCTCTCCTCTTTCTTCTCTCTCTTTCTTTTCATTCATTTAACAGATAAGAAAAAAGCCCCAGAGAGGAAAAAACTTTTTCCGTTTCCGCCTCTCCTTCCCGTGGAAAGGAGAGCAAGACCTTCCACATTATCGAGTTTCCAAAAGATCAGATGGATAATGAGACAGAAGCAGACTCTCCCGCGAAGAGAAGCATCCTCTGTCCAACATGTTTACCCTCCATTAGAATGCATGAGGGCGCCACGCACTAATACATGTAATCTGCAGCCAACATGACTAACAATACACCAATACCACTAACAGTGACTATTCACTGCCTGAAACATTTCCTGGGATTATCTAACCCCGATTGCATGGCGGCGGCGGCGGCGGTGGCAGCGGGAGGGATATCTTATATCTTCTACGGTAGCGGGACGGCCCTATGG
The DNA here is from genome assembly GCF_042767895.1 of Penaeus vannamei. Taxonomy (NCBI): domain Eukaryota; kingdom Metazoa; phylum Arthropoda; class Malacostraca; order Decapoda; family Penaeidae; genus Penaeus; species Penaeus vannamei. The sequence goes on from NC_091557.1 coordinate 46,560,096, forward strand.
TGCTATGGTGACGGTCGTAGTGCAGTCATAGGATATCGACTGTGTGTTGTAGAGTGCCGTGGCGTTATTGTTATCTACTATCTTTGGGGAAAATAGGGTTTCCATTCTATAGTGGCATAGCTGTCGTAGCGGCGGTGTGTGGTCGTTTTAGTTCGTGTTTTGTGGCTGGCGCTGTAGCGTGAGCCACTTGTAGCGATGTGAAATTAAGTCGATAGGTTTTGAAATGGCAGAGAAACTACTTAGTGTAATGATCGAAGTCATTAGCCTTCAAGGGGGTGGTTCAGTCGGTGTGCTCCTACGTGTGTGTACTTATCAGTGCTCGTTAGAAGACTGAGAGACGGTAAGAAGGTAACGTTATCATAATTATCTGTCTGGTAAAGGATCAGTCCTTACGTGAATTTCCTCATGTCGTAGGCATCAGTATCTTTATCATCACCATTATCATCTTGATCAACATCGTCACTATCTTTACCTGAATCACCACCCTTGCTTAAGCCCAACAAAGCCCCGAAACACCGTAAAATAGACCCTTGATAAGACACAGGACCACCCCAAAACACGTTAGAATAGACCACTGATAAGACAGAAGACACATCACCCCAAAACACGATAAAATAGACCCTTGATAAGACACAAGCCCACCCCAAAACAGGTTAAATTAGACCATTGATAAGACACAAGACACTTCACCCCAAAACACGATAAAATAGACCCTTGATAAGACACAAGACCACCCCTAAACACGTTAAAATAGACCACTGATATAACAGAAGACAATTCACCCCAAAACACAATAAAATAGACCCTTGATAAAACACAAAACCACCCCAAAACACGTTAAAATAGACCATTGATAAGACAGAAGACACTTCACCCCAAAACACGATAAAATAGACCCTTGATAAGACACAATACCACCCCGAAACACGTTAAAATAAACCATTGACAAGATATAAGACACATCACCCCAAAACACGATAAAATACACCCTTAATAAGTCACAAGACACATTTATCATTAGAACGATCAACCCCTTCAAACTATTTCTTGTCCATAGGATATGTATCTGTTGTGTTTCCTGCATAATCTTCCTTTGAGCAGCTTAGAGGATCCAGGGCTCTCCTTATTGCATGAATTGAAACGGAATTGATGATGGATTAGTGAGCGAAGCCGTGTGCCCGTCTGCCAGGCTGCCTCCGCCGTGTGTGTGGCGGGGCTGGAGCTCAGAGCGAAGGCCTTTTCTGGAGGTTTGGGGCGGGTTGGGTACCTTGGTTTTGTCTTTGTTTTGTTTGTGTGTGTGTGTGTTTTGTTTTCTTGTGTGTGTGTTTTTTGTGTGTTCTTTGTTGTTGTTTTTTTTGTGTATGTTTTATTTTCTTGTGTGTGTGTTTTATTTTCTTGTGTGTGTGTGTTTTTTGTGTGTGTGTTTTGTTTTCTTGTGTGTGTGTTTGTGTGTGTGTGTGTGTATGTGTTTGTTTTCTTGTGTGTGTGTGTTTTTTGTGTGTGTGTTTTGTGTATGTTTTTTTGTTTTTTGTGTGTGTGTTTTGTGTATGTTTTTTTGTTTTTTGTGTGTGTGTTTTTTGTGTGTGTGTTTTGTTTTTTTAGATGCTTTCGTGTAAATGGTTAGGGTAATTATGATAATAGATAGGATGAGGATAATAAGGATAATAGGTTTGATGATGATTTCATGAGCATAATGATGATAAAATGTATGATGAGGATAATGATAGATATGAAGATAATGATAATAGATATGATGAGGATAATGGTAGATATATTGAGGATAATGATAATAGAATTGATGAGGATAATGATAATGATATGATGAGGATAATGATGATGATAGATATGATGAGGATAATGATAATAGATATGGTGAGGATAGTAATGATAGATTTGATGAAGATAATAATGATAATAGAGATGATGATAGTTATGATGAAGATGATGATAATGATGGTGAAGTTGATGATAGTGATAGTGATGGTGACGAGGTAGATAATTATGCTAATCATTATATAAATAATGAGAAGTGTCCTTGTGTAGATATCTTGTTATGTTTGTTTACAAGTATATGTGTGCGTTATGTAAACTTTTTTATGTGTATGCTGATTTGTAAGTATTTGTATGTTTACAAGTGTACATGGGCTTCTACAAATACGTGTCATTATAGATCACAAACATTATTTTTTCCTTTCTTTCTTTCGTTCTCTCTTTATTTATTTATTTATTTATTTATGTATTTATTTTGTTGTTGCTGTTGTTGTTTTTCTTGTTTTTTTCTTTGTTCTATTTTTTCTTTTCTGTTTTTCTTTCTTTTTTCTTTTTCTTTCTTTTCTTTCTTTTTACTTTTCCACCCTTTCAATTCATCGAAAACGAGATTTTTTTTTTGTTTTTTTTTGTTTTCCTTTTCTCCCCCTCCCCGGCACCCCAGACCCCCTACCCCCTTTCCTTTCACCCCCTCCTCTCCCCCCTCCTTCCCCCTTACTCTCCCCCCTACTATCCTCCCCCGCACCCCAGACCCCCACCTTCTCGCCCCTCCCTCCCCTCTCTCCTTCCCCCCTCCCCCCACCCTCCCCATCCCCCTATACTATCCTCCATGACTAAAGGACGAAAAGGGAAGGAATTTCGAAGGAACATTGACGGATCCTTCCAGACGATAATCTCTGTGTCTAATTAATCCTCTGTTTCTTTTTCTTTTCTTTCTTTTTTTTTCTTGAGATTTTCTTCTTCTTTTTTTCTCTCTCTCTCTTTTTTGACATTTTCTTTTTGGGAGAAGTTCTTCCTCTCGGCGTAGGTGTTTTTGTTTTTGTTGTCATATTATTATTATTATTATTATTATTATTATTATCATTATCATTATCATTATTATTGATGAGGGTAATGATGATGATGGAAGGGATAATTACGTTTATGACAATGAGGGTGATAATGATGATGATCACTATCATCATTATCATCATCATTATAATTATCATCATCAACAACAACAGCAATAACAACATTATGATCGCCATTGTTATTATTACTATTTTAGGCTTTATTATTATTATTATTATCGTTATTATCAACATTATTTCGTTATAACTAATATTGTTATTTTCATTATCATCCCCATAATCATCAATATCATTATTCTCATTATCATTACTATCATTATCATCATCATCATCATTATCATTGTTATTACTGTCATTATTTCCTTCTCTTCCTTTCCTTCCTCTTGTTCTCCTTCTTATGTTCATGTGTCTTTACTTTCTAGATTTTTTTTCCCCATTTCTCTTTTTCATTATTCCTTCTTCCCTTTCTCTCTATATTATTTCCCTTCTTTTATTTCGTTTTCTTTTCGTTTTTCTTATTCTTTCGATTCCTCTTATTCCTCTTGTTCTTATACTTTTCTGACTCTACCTGTTATAGTTATTAACATTTATTATTATTATCATTATTATTATCATCATTATTATCATTATTATCCTTATTATCATCATTATCACTATTATTGCTATCATTGTCATCATCTTTATTATCATTATCATCATTATTATCAATATCATAATGATCATTATTATTATTATCATTATTATTATTACTATCATTGTCTCTCCTTCGTCTTTTTCTTTTTCTTTGTAGTAATCGTCTTCTTGTCTTTCTTCTTTTGCTTCTACTCCTGCCTTCATTTCTACCTTTTCCTCTGCATTATCCCTATTCTTCGTTTTTTTCACTTTTCATTCTTCTTCTACTTCTCTTCTTCCCCTCTCTCTTTTTCTTCTTCTTTTCCTTCCTCCTCCTCTCTTTCTTCCTCATCTTCCACCTCTTCCCTTTTATTATCACCCCTTGTTCTGCCTTTATCTTCCCTTTATCATATTTTTTCATGATATATTTACCTAAGGTTATAGACTTCCCAATAATTCCGGTTTATATTGTGTTTTTTTTCTTTCCTTTTTTCCAAAATATTTTCGTATACTATTTCGGATTCCCTCAGTCCCTTCTTATCTATTTTATGTACTGTATACCTATTAATATTACAGATAGATAGACAAATAACAAGAAACAATAGGAAAGAAACTCTATTACTCTACCTGGAAATAGTCAAGTTTTAATTTATGCGTCTGTCTCGTTTTTAATTTCTTTTGAAGTTAATGTGTATTTTCCCAAGAAAATCTTCGCTCTCTGACTTTCCATAGTTGGATTTAACATTACTGGAATATTCTCTTTATTGATTTTCATTTTATCGTAGAAGAGGTTGGTGGATTCCAATGCGTATTTTTTTAAAGGTATTTTCATGTTGGTGTTTGCTTGCCCGATTGCTTTGGCCTTTTTTGACCAGGTTACCTTTTCTTTGTTTGTTTGCGGAAGTATTTGCTTGTGATCAACATCGGCGGTAAGAGACAGGATATCGCATTCTATACGGACGGTGATTCTTGCAAGAAGAGAACATACGCACACACACATAGAAAGAAGCACACGCACACACGCATAGAAAGAAACACACGCACACACACATAGAAAGAAACACACGCACACACACATAGAAAGAAACACACGCATACACACACACACACACACACACACATACGTAGAAACAAACGCACGCACACATACACGTTCGCACACAAACACCCAAGCTTACGTACACGAATACACACACACACACACACACACACACATCCAAAGAAATGCATACTTACAAACAACAAACATACACA